>NC_136274.1:16706797-16721797 GCF_964187855.1 Myxine glutinosa
GGGGTGGGGCTGTTTGGGGGAGGGGGGACAAGAAGGGGAGGGGGAGGAGAGGTTCACATCTGATGAAGCCTTTACAAGCAGTAGGACTGATGCTGTAGCTGGCAGTGAAGCATCTGATGACACTGCTTTATGCATGGACGGATATACAGTGCATTCAGAAAGTGTTCAGACCCCTTCACGTTTTTCACATTTTGTTATGTTGCAGCCTTTTGCTGAAATCGTTTAAATTCATTTTTCCCCTCATCAATCTACACTCAATACCCCATAATGACAAAGAGAAAACAGGATTTTAGAAAGTTTTGCAAATTTATTAAAAAGAAAAAACTGAAATATCACATTTACATAAGTATTCATACCCTTTGCTGTGACACTTGAAATTTAGCTCAGGTGCCTCCCATTTATCTTGATCATCTTGGAGATGTTTCTACACCTTGATTGGAGTCCACCTGTGGTAAATTCAATTGATTGGACATGATTTGGAAAGGCACACACCTGTCTATATCAGGTCTCACAGCTGACGATGCATATCAGAGCAAAAACCAAGCCATCAGGTCGAAGGAACTGCCTGCAGAGCTCAGAGATGGGATTGTGTCGAGGCACAGATCTGGGGAAGCCCACAAAAAAATTCTGCTCCATTGAAGGTTCCCAAGAGCACAGAGGCCTCCATAATTCTTAAATGGAAGAAGTTTGGAACAACCAGGACTCTTCCTAGAGCTGGCCACCCGGCCAAACTGAGCAATCGGGGGAGAAGGGCCTTGGTAAGAGAGGTGACCAATAACCCGATGGTCACTCTGGCTGAGCTCCAGAGATCCTGTGTGGAGATGGGAGAAACTTCCAGAAGGACAACCATCACTGCAACACTCCACCGATCTGGGCTTTATGACAGAGTGGCCAGACGGAAGCCAAACAGTTCAATCCTGGTTTCATCAAAACACAGAATCTTGTTTCTCACAGTCTGAGAGTCCTTTAGGTGCATTTTGGCAAAATCCAAGCGGGCTTTCATGTCTAAGGTAAAAATGACCAAATACCAGGGCCTCAAAAATGAGGTCAAGAGATCTTGGAAGCTGAAGAGCATCAAATTGTACCAGTGACAATTGGAGCAACAGGAATGATGAATTAGAACCTCATTGAGGAAACCATCCCTGGAAATACGAACTACAACTGGAGGCAATCTGGGATTCGATGACGATCCTGAAAAGAGACTTAGGAACAAAACTCCGAGAAAGATTGAACAGCTTGGTCCATGAACCGTGATCCCTGACCGACGAGGAGGTGGATACTTTGGGTCCTGGGAGGACTCTGTTCCACCTCCTGAAACCCGCAAATAAAGATAACCAACAACGTCACACACAATACACGAGGTAACCATATTACACAAAAAGTACCTGAGGCTATTCGACAAGATCCAGTAAAAACACATCGCGATTGTGAGTCGTCACTAGAATTGTTCCCATATCCGGCCATCATCCGGAATCCGTGCGATTGGGTGGAAGTTTGCTCTTGTCTCCCCACGATGAAATCTAAATACAGTATATCAACTCGCGATATCAATTCCCACACTATTTTGTCATCACGTGAAACGAACTATAAATGCATTTGCAACCAGGCAGCGCAGAACGCACCAAACACGCTGCTGACGCCTACACTGTGTCCACCTAGTTGTCCAAAGCTTGCAGATGCAAGATCGTACGCCTCCACTACGCTCGCTCACCATGATTTGTGGGAGCCTTGGAATGCACATCATCTCAGAGTTGTCATAATTCCCAATTACTCTCGACATGGAATCTTGGAATGTACAACATGGAATCTTGGCATGTACAACATGGAATCTAGGAGCCTTCGAATGTACATCATCTGAAACTTCTTATAATTCCCAATTACTCTCGACATTGAATCTTGGAATGTACATGTACGACATGGAATCTTGGAGCCTTGGAATGTTCATCATCTCAGACTTGTTATAATTCCCAATTACTCTAGACATGGAATCTTGGAATGTAAGACATGGAATCTTGGAATGTACATGTACGACAAGAAATCTTGGAATGTACATCATCTCAGAGTTGTCATAATTCCCAATTACTCTCGACATGGAATCTTGGCATGTACAACATGGAATCTAGGAGCCTTCGAATGTACATCATCTGAAACTTCTTATAATTCCCAATTACTCTCGACATTGAATCTTGGAATGTACATGTACGACATGGAATCTTGGAGCCTTGGAATGTTCATCATCTCAGACTTGTTATAATTCTCAATTACTCTAAACATGGAATCTTGGAATGTAAGACATGGAATCTTGGAATGTACATGTACGACAAGAAATCTTGGAATGTACATCATCTCAGAGTTGTCATAATTCCCAATTACTCTCGACATGGAATCTTGGAATGTACATGTATGACATGGAATCTTGGAATATATGACATGGAATCTTGGAATGTACGACATGGAATCTTGGAGCCTTCGAATGTTCATCATCTCAGACTTGTTATAATTCCCAATTACTCTCGACATGGAATCTTGGAATGTATGACATGGAATCTTGGAGCCTTGGAATGTTCATCATCTCAGACTTGTTATAATTCTCAATTACTCTCCACATGGAATCTTGGAATGTACATGTACGACATGGAATCTTGGAATATATGACATGGAATCTTGGAATGTATGACATGGAATCTTGGAATGTATGACATGGAATCTTGGAATGTAAGACATGGAATCTTGGAATGTACAACATGGAATCTTGGAATGTATGACATGGAATCTTGGAATGTATGACATGGAATCTTGGAATGTACGACATGGAATCTTGGAATGTAAGACATGGAATCTTGGAATGTACAACATGGAATCTTGGAGCCTTGGAATGTACATCATTTCAGACTTGTTATAATTCCCATTTACTCTCGACATGGAATCTTGGAATGTACATGTACGACATGGAATCTTGGAATGTATGACATGGAATCTTGGAGCCTTGGAATGCACATCATCTCAGAGTTGTCATAATTCCCAATTACTCTCGACGTGGAACCTTGGAATGTACATGTATGACAAGAAATCTTGGCATGTACATCATCTCAGAGTTGTCATAATTCCCAATTACTCTCGACATTGAATCTTGGAATGTACATGTACGACATGGAATCTTGGAGCCTTGGAATGTTCATCATCTCAGACTTGTTATAATTCCCAATTACTCTAGACATGGAATCTTGGAATGTAAGACATGGAATCTTGGAATGTACATGTGTGACAAGAAATCTTGGCATGTACATCATCTCAGAGTTGTCATAATTCCCAATTACTCTCGACATGGAATCTTGGAATGTACATGTACGACATAGAATCTCGGAATATATGACATGGAATCTTGGAATGTACATGTACGACATGGAATCTTGGAATGTATGACATGGAATCTTGGAGCCTTGGAATGTTCATCATCTCAGACTTGTTATAATTCCCAATTACTCTCGACATGGAATCTTGGAATGTAAGACATGGAATCTTGGAATGTATGACATTGAATCTTGGAGCCTTGGAATGTTCATCATCTCAGACTTGTTATAATTCTCAATTACTCTCGACATGGAATCTTGGAATGTAGATGTACGACATGGAATCTTGGAATATATGACATGGAATCTTGGAATGTATGACATGGAATCTTGGAATGTATGACATGGAATCTTGGAATGTAAGACATGGAATCTTGGAATGTACAACATGGAATCTTGGAGCCTTGGAATGTACATCATTTCAGACTTGTTATAATTCCCATTTACTCTCGACATGGAATCTTGGAATGTACATGTACGACATGGAATCTTGGAATGTATGACATGGATTCTTGGAGCCTTGGAATGTTCATCATTTCAGAGTTGTCATAATTCCCAATTACTCTCGACATGGAATCTTGGAATGTAAGACATGGAATCTTGGAATGTATGACATGGAATCTTGGAGCCTTGGAATGTTCATCATCTCAGACTTGTTATAATTCTCAATTACTCACGACATGGAATCTTGGAATGTACATGTACGACATGGAATCTTGGAATATATTACATGGAATCTTGGAATGTATGACATGGAATCTTGGAATGTATGACATGGAATCTTGGAATGTAAGACATGGAATCTTGGAATGTACAACATGGAATCTTGGAGCCTTGGAATGTACATCATTTCAGACTTGTTATAATTCCCATTTACTCTCGACATGGAATCTTGGAATGTACATGTACGACATGGAATCTTGGAATGTATGACATGGAATCTTGGAGCCTTGGAATGTTCATCATTTCAGAGTTGTCATAATTCCCAATTACTCTCGACGTGGAATCTTGGAATGTACATGCACGACATGGAATCTTGGAATGTATGACATGGAATCTTGGAATGTACGACATGGAATCTTGGAATGTACGACATGGAATCTTGGAATGCATAACATGGAAGCTTGGAATGTACATCACGACATGGAATCTTGGAATGTATGACATGGAATGTTGGAGCCTTGGAATGTTCATCATTTCAGACTTGTTATAATTCCCATTTACTCTCGACATGGAATCTTGGAATGTACATGTACGACATGGAATCTTGGAATGTACGACATGGAATCTTGGAATGTAAGACATGGAATCTTGGAATGTATGACATGGAATCTTGGAATGTAAGACATGGAATCTTGGAATGTAAGACATGGAATCTTGGAATGTACGACATGGAATCTTGGAATGCATAACATGGAATCTTGGAATGTACATCACGACATGGAATCTTGGAATGTATGACATGGAATCTTGGAGCCTTGGAATGTTCATCATTTCAGACTTGTTATAATTCCCATTTACTCTCGACATGGAATCTTGGAATGTACATGTACGACATGGAATCATGGAATGTACGACATGGAATCTTGGAATGTAAGACATGGAATCTTGGAATGTACGACATGGAATCTTGGAATGTAAGACATGGAATCTTGGAATGTACAACATGGAATCTTGGAGCCTTGGAATGTACATCATCTCAGAGTTGTCATAATTCCCAATTACTCTCGACATGGAATCTTGGAATGTACATGTACGACATGGAATCTTGGAATGTAAGACATGGAATCTTGGAATGTACGACATGGAATCTTGGAATGTAAGACATGGAATCTTGGAATGTACGACATGGAATCTTGGAATGTAAGACATGGAATCTTGGAATGTATGACATGGAATCTTGGAATGTAAGACATGGAATCTTGGAATGTACAACATGGAATCTTGGAGCCTTGGAATGTACATCATCTCAGAGTTGTCATAATTCCCAATTACTCTCGACATGGAATTCCAAATATCACAAGGAACACCTCACTCAAGATTCTCCCACCACATCATAAAATCGCAACATTTATTTTGTGTACTGTACCAAAACCGTATGTCCAGGTGCACAGGAATGCTGGAAAAATCTTTGCAAGTCGTCGGTTCATGATGGAGAATATCTTGTACCTGTCTGTACCGACTAGAACGTTCAACCAGCTGACACTTGGTGGTACTGAAGAGCTTGAATGAATGAAAAAGTCGTTCCTTGGGCACATCTCTCAATGACAAAGAATCACTTCCAAAATTGTCGGATCCAGATGCAGATCTTCATCAAAATCGAACAATTTCGTCCATGACACATCCCCAACCTCTCCACCAAATTTTGTGCACACCTTTTCGAGATATCCTGTGCACAAACAGACATACAGACAGACAGAGGTGAAAACAACCTCCATCCACCTTCAGTGGCAGAGGTAAAGATAAAGGAAGGTAGAAATGAGGGGTAAACAGGTGAGGGGAGGGTGGCGGAACAGGATATATAGATGATGTCAAGTACAAACGTTGTAAGGCCAAACTCATCATCATCAAGCAAGAACTCATCTCAAGATCATCTCAAGAACTCATCCAAACTCATCAACCAACTTCTTTCCTGGAAGTCCTAGCTGTGTCCATGTGTTTTTTTATACCTCTCTCACCCCCTCACCCCCCTTCCCACACCTCCTCACCCCAAGCCCTCTCCCTCCCACAGATCTCACGATGTCCCTGCTCTCAAATGTTGTAATTGTGAGTCCCCCCTCTCTCCCCATCTTGTCTTATGTGTCCCCCCGCTCCCTTTATTTCGTCTTATGTGTCCGTTTGTTTTTTTGTCATTAATGTTAGCTCTTACATGAGCCTCGATCTTGTATACAAAACAAAAGAAAAAAAGAAAAAGAAAAAAGAACCATCTCTGTTCCTCCTCTTATCACGATTAATGAAAACCAATCAGTCGTAGTTACCCGTAGTTACCCCGAGTCGAGTGGCAAGATGGCTGTCAAGAAACGGGGATAATCTGTTTGTAGCGCCATCCAACGACGATGCTGTCGGGATCACGTGATCAACACAAACTGCAGGTTTGATCGGGATCACCCTCTACGGGGATCGGGATCACCCTCTACGGGGAGCGCGCCACTCACACCGCTCGTGCTGTTACGGTAGGACGAAGGGTCTTAACAATCACGTTCAGTTAAGCTGTGGTCCACTGCAGGTTTGATCGGGATCACCCTCTATGGGGAGCGTGCCACTCGCACCGCTCGTGCTGTTACGGAAGGATGAAGGGTCCGAACAATCACGTTCAGTTAAGCTGTGGTCCACTGCAGGTTTGATCAGGATCACCCTCTATGGGGAGCGCGCCACTCACACTGCTCGTGCTGTTACGGAAGGATGAAGGGTCCGAACAATCACGTTCAGTTAAGCTGTGGTCCACTGCAGGTTTGATCGGGATCACTCTCTGTTACAATTCCCAATTACGGGGAGCGTGCCACTCGCACCGCTCGTGCTGTTACGGAAGGACGAAAGGTCTTAACAATCACGTTCAGTTAAGCTGTGATCCACTGCTGGTTTGAATGGGATCACTCTCTACGGGGAGTGCGCCACTCACACTGCTCGTGCTGTTACGGAAGGATGAAGGGTCCGAACAATCACGTTCAGTTAAGCTGTGGTCCACTGCAGGTTTGATCGGGATCACCCTCTATGGGGAGCGTGCCACTCGCACCGCTCGTGCTGTTACGGAAGGACGAAAGGTCTTAACAATCACGTTCAGTTAAGCTATGGTCCACGGACAAATTAATCGAATTCAAGGCAGATGCGAACTGCGAGCCAGGTGCAGACTCAAGAAACATCAAAGGAATACATTTATGACTAGATGGGTCTGAATGCAAACCACAAGGATGCACTAAGTAAACTAAGAATGGGAAGATTGTTGCCTCTTAGCGAGATTAAAGCAAATTACCTTTTAAGATCTCTTGTAAGAGCTCCATTCTGGACAGAATACGATCCGACTATAAACTGTCATCCTGGCATAGAGATAGTGATTTGCCCTTGAATATAGCGGAGGACAAAAGATACTCATTTTTGTGCCCCGTTGCATTCGAATGGGACTCGGATGGACAGTAAACCGGGCATCCCATCCGACGGTATTAGTTGGTAGACGTTAAAGAGCCAATGGTGTCTTTCGCGAAGACTAGGCGTGTGTTCGGCGACGCAATGGCTAAATTTTTAATTCCTGCTCTAACCTGAGGCAGTTGCTCTTCATCACCCAATACGTTGGATCACATGACACCTGCACACTACCTGGTGCAGTTTAAGCTGATACCCACACAGCAACCTGACTTTAAGCAAGCAAGCAGCGTGTCACGGTGTTAAATAACCTCCAAGCATACCAAACAACCTCCTATCTGTACAACTATCGGGGATGCCTTTTTGCGGTGGTTGTGTTCCCCGAACGCAAGTCAGGAGCCAAATCTTCCCCATTATTCCCAGCTGCCCGGAATTGTCAGGACAGTGCGGTCACGGTCAGAGTGCCGATCGGTCCCCATGGACAGGCCCTTTCACTCACACACACACACACACACACACACACACACACACACACACACACACACTCACTCACTCACTCACACACACACACACACACACACACACACACACACACACACACACACGCTCTCTCTCTCTCTCTCTCTCTCTCTCTCTCTCTCTCTCTCTCTCTCTCTCTCTCTCTCTCTCTCTGTGTCTCTCTCTGTCTCTCTGCCTCTCTCTGTCTCTGTCTCTAACGATGTCGTGGGTCCTGACTTTGTGAAGGCGGGAGTACACCATCCTGGATGTGGGGGATCTCTGGGTCGATCCTGGGAGACTGGTTGGCTGTCTCCGTGCCATGGGATTGTTCGAGAAAACTGTCTAGGGCTATATAACAACAACCACCACAGGTAGAGTTTAACAAATTGTCTGGCTTAGTGTACAGTGCGAGCCACTATTCAGCTGAATATGAAGGACAGCATTTATTGGCTCGACTCCTGAAAGCTGGTGATGCTCCAGCCAAGACATGACCATATAAACCTTCCGTGTCAGCGTTTCTTGAAAACACAATCTGTATAGCGGTTGGATAAAGCAGAGATAGTGTGACGAGTCTCCATGGATCGAGTGGAATAAATCAACGGAGAGCGTCTTCTGGCACACCTGCACCGGCGCTTTCAAGGCCAAGCTCCTGAAAGCAAACTATGCCGAGCTGTCGTCGATCACATTCGCTTTCAGAAATGGAAGGAGGCAATCTGGGTTCTGTCAAACCATGAAAAGTCGTCTGTCACAAGGAGAGGACACTGTGGTGTAACTGGTAATTTTGCGGGCACAACTTCACAAACTGTGGAGTTACTGGATTGTCACCTTCAAGATCATTGGAATTTCCCATGATGAAGCTGAGTCTTTGGGAATATCACTTTGCCATCGCTAACAGGTTGGTGGTCCCTCTGTCTTCTTCCCCGTCCTTTCTGGTCTTGCACCCTCTGCCCTATCTGTGCTTTTGCCCACGCCCAGGTATCTGCAGGACACACTCGGTCCACCAGCAACCCCGTTCTAGTGAAACTCCCAAAATCCAGAATTATTGCTCACCTCCACTCATTCCTTCCCCCCCCCCCCACTCCCCCCCTCCCCTTCAGTCATTTTCTTCCCTCCAGGTGTTCAAGACAGCTGTTCACCACCATCTCAGATCATCCTCAATCCAAAACCATGATCTTTTTCTACACCTGTTGAACCACCCCATGCCCCCACACCCTCAAGTTTGCCTATGTATCCATCTCATCCACCTCCTACATTATCCCCTACCCCTCATCGTTACCCATACCCCATGTTTGTCTATCTCCATTTGTTTTCTCCCTGACCCTGCTGTTGGCATTTCCCTCTTCTCCTTCTGTTGTTCCTTTTGTTGTGTTGCGTCCTGATCCATTCTATGTTCCAGCTCTTCCCCAGTTCCATGAGCTTTGACTGCGTATACAAAAAGCAGCAGACAGGAAGAAGAGCCATGAAAACCTCGATGATTCTGCCTACTGTGAAATTTCTACGATAGACAAGGCCTTCCTCTTCATGGCTCGTCAGGCAATCCAGGGATGAATGATGGAAAGTTTTCTCAGCTACTGAGCCTATTTTGTTACTTTTATTGGAATTTTCTGCAGTACACGAAATGCGGACAAACACGTACACAAGTGAAATGTGCAAGTTCCTCTTCTGGGCAGAGTGAATGGCAGGAAAATTAGTGGAGGAAATTTTCCATCATGGTGGATGAGGGACAATCGACAACAGCACAATGGAGCAGTGTGCTCCTGTTCTTCATTGGGTAAATGAAGGTTCTCAGCCATGTGAGAATTTGATTGGGTTTTATGGAATTGCCACTGATGATTTAGACATTACCTCTGCCACCAAAGGTGGATGAAGGTTATGTTTTCATCCCTGTCTGTCTGTCTGTTTGTGAACAAGATATCTCAAAATGTTGTTGAAGGATTCGGATGAAATTTGGCAGAGAGGTAGCGTATATGACAAGGAAGAAATGATTAGATATTGGTGATGATCCGGATCCGGCTACTAGAATTTTTAAAGTGATTCTTCACCTTTGGGAGATCGGGCCAAAAACGATACATAGCAGGATATCTCAAAAGTTTGTCGACAGATTTGGCCGAAACTTGGTAGGCAGGTTGTGTGTGTGACAAGGACAAATCGATTCGCTTTTGGTGAAGATCTGAATATGTATTTGGATATGATAATTATTTAATTTTTAAGTGATTCTTCACCATTGGGAGCTAGGGCTAAAACCAACATATAGCAGGATATCTCAAAAAGTTATGGACGGATTCGGACGAAACTTGATGGACAGGTTGGGTGTGTGACAAGGAAGAATTGATTCAATTTTGGTGAAGATTCGGATCCGGCTAGTATAAATTTTTCAGTGATTCTACACCATTGGGAGATCGGGCCAAAACCGATATATAGTAGGATATCTCAAAAAGTTGTGGACGGATGATTTTGATTAAATGTGATTCTGTATTGTAATTTTCTGGACTACTCTAGGATACAAAACGTAAACTGTTCACCTGGTGAAGGTATGCTCTCTACAGAGTGCCGTTCTAGTTACTGCTGTCATCAAAGATGCCCTGGTCTACATGAGCTCAAGGAAGAATTACTGCAGAAGTCAATGTTATGACGGTGAAGCTGTCACGAAAGGCCATCGCAATGGAATAGCTGCACATTTGCTGTCTGTCCATTGAGCCCCGCTCTCTCTACACATACAGTTACGGCCATTCTCTGAATCTCACCTCTCAATATATTATAGAACTAGAACGGCACTCGCTGGAGAGCATACATTCGCCATGCTGAAAAGTTTACGTTTTGTGTCCCACTGATGGGCCGGATCTGGATTCGGACCTGAACCAAAGTCGAATTGGCTTGTTCTTGTCACCAAACCAACTCATCCACCATGTTTTGGCATAACTCGTCCATAACATTTTGAGATATGCTATATATTGTTGTTGGGCCTATCTCTCAAGGGTGATGAATCCACTTTAAAAATTCTCAGATCAGGATCTGGATCCGGATCTTCACCAAAATCGAATCGGTTGGTCGTTGTCACACACCAAACCTGTCCACCAAGTTTCATCCAAATCCGTCCAAAACTTTTTGAGATATCCGGCTCAAGGTCCAAGACAGACAGACAAAAGGGGTGAAAACACATCCTCCGTCCACCTTCGGTCCACCATCGGTGGCGGAGGTAATAAGTCAAATCAGTGGCCAGATTAAGCACAACGTTGGAGAATAGCAAGCTTCTGAAAAAATATGGTAAACGATACCCAGACTACAAAAACTTGGAGCAAGATCTTTCTCCTGGGGAAGAAAGCGTATTTAGATTGTGCCGGACATGGTGGAAGTGTGGAGCATCATGTCGAACTAAAATGTTCTGCAAGAAATCCTTGATTGATTTATTGAAATGCCCAAGCATGATCCTGAGTGGCAACTAGATCCGGTGGCGTAACGGTTAGGGTGTCCGCTCTGAGTTTGGGAGGTCGCCGGATCAAACCTGACCCCCAGCCAAGTCAAGCCAAATACTTTTAAAATGGTATGTGCTGCTTCCTCTCTTGATGCTGTCCATATAAAAATGACAGAGCACAGATAGGTTGGAAGACTTGCAAAACAACCATAGGTTGGAAGCCATTGTGCTGGCTTGATAATGGCCTTCTCCCGTCTTGAAGCTCCTTGAAAAGGAACTCATTATATATATTCGACTTCCTTTTTGGAGTAGCCCTTGGTGAAAAGGCTTCTCAGCTCGATTGACAGATAGACCAAGGCTCTACAGCAGGAGAGCATTTGTGCAGCAGTAGGCCGATCCATAGTACAGCAGACAATAGATACCCACTCCGCAGTATGTAGTGATGCCGAGTTTGCCAACTTCTGGTCCTAAATCTTGTAAAAACAGGGAAGCACAACTGCCACAACTCATCACAGTGAAAAACCATTCTCAGTTTCTGGGCAGGAATACTACAAGTCACCATTGACTGCAAAGCCCAACGCGTTCAAAACCGCTTGGATATACTGGGGTTCGGTAGTCATTGGTGGCAGAGAACACTCATTGTGAATGCTGTCAGCACTACTGTAGCCTCTCCTGAAAGCTGTGAATGGGGAAGATTTGAAAAACACAACTCAAAGATGTTCAGCCATTCTCCGGAGATGATCCAGACTCCGCTGTCCTCATCACACGGTTAACGGTCAAGAACGCACTTCACCCCCAACAAACGGAAGACTTTGAAAGAGACTGGATTGTCTCATGTCTCTTGACAGTTGGAAGTCTTTCTTGACAGAGGTGATGTCAGTGGTAGAGGTCGTTATAGTTGCGTCTGTCACAAACGCGGCAAGTGCATGTTCGTTCTCAGCTCACTGATGTCTGAAGACCTATCTTCGGTCGACCATGGATCGGGAAAGCCTGAACCGGTGTGAATTTCCGCCACTTCTTTGGGAAGAGTGTGGCATCCTATCTGTTCCTGATGGAAGCTGCGAGTGACTGATCATAACCAATGGGCATCAGCGAAACATATTTGGCAAGTTGTGATGGTCACTGGACGGTAAAGGTAATCTCAGGACATCGCATGTTTAATCGTTTGCATGAATTGCACCCTTGCTCCCCCAGCTCTCTCTGGGCTCTGTCCCCCAAATATTCCTACAGGTCGCACAAGGTCTGCCTGCAACCCTCTTATGGTTAAACTGCCAAAATCAAGACTCTCTGCTCACCTTCACTCCTTCATTCCTCTTTTTCCCAACCTCTGGAACAAACTCCATCATTCTCTTCAATCCCACTCCTCCCTCCAGGTCTTTAAAACAGCTGTTCACCACCATCTCTTATCTCACCCATCCAAAACCTTGATCTTTTCTACCCCCGCTAATTTCACTCCAGATCCACTTTCTTGAAATACCAACTTCTTTCATGGAAGTCCTTGCAGTGTCCTTGTGTTTTATACTTCTCCCACCTCCTCCCCCCCCCCCCCTTCCCACATCTCCTCCCCCCAAGCCCTCTCTCCTCCACAGATCTCCCGATGTCCTTGCTCTCAAATGTTGTGTTTGTGCTTCCCCTTCTCTCCCCATCTTGTCTTCCGCTACCCTTATGATATACTTTGTCTTCTACTGACTCCTCTCTGGCCTTGCCCCCCCCCCCCAGCTCTCTCTGGGCTCTGTCCCCCAAATATTCCTACAGGTCGCACAAGATCTGCCTGCAACCCTCTTATGGTTAAACTGCCAAAATCAAGACTCTCTGCTCACCTTCACTCCTTCATTCCTCTTTTCTCCCGCCTATGGAACAAACTCCCTCACTCTCTTCAATCCCACTCCACCCTCCAGGTCTTTAAAACAGCTGTTCACCACCATCTCTTATCTTCCCCCATCCAAAACCTTGATCTTTTCTACCCCTGCTAATTTCACCCAAAATCCTACACTTTTTTTTTTTTTTTTTTGAAATACCAACTTCTGTCCTCGAAGTCTTTGGTCCCCTTGTGTTTTATACCTCTCCCCCCCCCCCCCCTTCCCACGCCTCCTCCCCCCAAGCCCTCTCCCTCCCACACTTCTCCCTGCTCTCAAATGTTGTGTTTGTGTGCTTCCCCTTCTCTCCCCATCTTGTCTTCCGCTCCCTCTTTTTATATATTTTGTTTGTCTGGTTGATTTGTTTGTGAAATAAATGTTAGCTCTTTCACGAGCCTCGATTCAGTATACAAAAATAAAAAAGAAAAAAAAAGTGTTTGATTTTTTTTTTTTGTGTGATAAATGTTAGCTCTTTCACTTCACGAGCCTCGATTCTGTATACAAAAAAAATAAATAATAAAAATAAAATCAAATCCAGTGAATCAATTACATTTTGGAAGAGTGGACTTGTAACATCCTCTATAGTCTTTTCCGCGAAAAACACCTTTTATGCACTTGTCACAACTTGCAGTTAGTGCACAAATGTCAACATGTGCAAATGCTTGTGTGAGTCATTTAACAGTCGAAACTATTGCTGCAGTTCTTTGGGGATGGGGAGAGTCCGGTAAGTGTGATTATCTTCGCAGCGATATGTCGGACTCGTGCGAAGACTCCATCGTCACCCTCCGCAATGGTCCGCACCGCTTTGCAGAAACTTCCAACGCCCATGGATGGATGTGCTTGCCAAAACCAGCCTCCGATCATCTCTGCTCTCGGGGCTGGCAGGATAGCCTAAAGGAATGCACTGTCGCAGGAACTGTCGACTCGGCTGGAAACTGTCATCCTGGTGTTTCGCAGGCAGGGACATTCATTCGTCAGCAGGTGTGCACTCCGATGGATGTGAAACTGGGCGTAAGCATTCGTTGGTGGCCGTTAAATATCCCAAAGTGTCCTCCGCGGAGATGAGACGAGCTACCGCCAGCACACTGAACAAATTCCAAATTCCTGCTCTGACTTGCAGGGAGCACAGCATCAGTGGTGCAGGTGCACCTCCAGCAAATGATACTACCTGCAGCCTTTTGAAGCATACCGAATAAGAAGAAGGTCTCTGCTCTCGACTCATTACCTCTGCCACCAAAGGTGGACAAAGGTTATGTTTTCACTCCTGTCTGACTGTTTGTCTGAGAGCAAGATATCTTAAAAAGTCTGCGGACAGATTCGGACCAAATTTGCTGGACAGGTTGAGTTTGTGAGAATTAAGAATCGATTCGATTTTGTTGAAGACCTGATAATTCGTTAAATTTCCTGAGATTCTCCGCCAATGAGAGAGAGAGGGCCAAAATCTATATACAGCATGACATTTCAAAAAGCAGTGGACGAATTATGACAAAACTTGGTAGATGAGTTGGTTAGGTGACAAGAACAAGCCAATCAGATTTTAGTCCAGGTACGAATCCAGATGTGGCCCATCAGTGGGAAACAAAACGTGAACTGTTCAGCCTGGCGGAGGTTTGCTTGCTACCGAGTGTCGTTCTAGTTTTAGTCTGGATTTAAATAAATCACTGATCAGAGTAATCAGGAAAATTCTGACCTCACAGTCAGCAGGTCGAAAATCTTGGCCGACTGCCACAGGCACACTTTCATCAATGGTGTCCAGAACAGGATGTAAAGGTTGCATTGATGAAATCAGTGCAGATAAGCAGCATCC
>NC_136274.1:16724297-16756797 GCF_964187855.1 Myxine glutinosa
TTCGGACGCGGTTAAATACACCACCGCTCGGTAAAATAACATCCAAAAACCGTGTCCGTAACAATTGGTGTCGAGGAGTCGGATTCGGACCCGGGACTAAATTTGTTAGGCCCAAATTTTAAAAAAAAAATCTTGGTCAAAATTACGAGCTGCCGAAATTGTGTTGTTTTATAAAACCCGAATTTTGAGATCGCGCCATGGACAATCAAGGCGATCGGATGTCGGTGGGGGAGATAGACGGGTTAGGGGTAACCCAGGAACCAGGGGAAATGTATGTGGAAGAAAGGGAGGAGGAGAGCAATGAGGAGGCGGTTGAGGGTGTATCAGGTGCACAAGATGGCGTCCTCGCGCACATGGTTGTTGCGGCACCAAATTTAGCCACGCCCATGGTCGCGGTAGCCGAACCCGAGATGCCAATGAATTGGAACCTGTTTATGAAACAGATGATGGCCTTTATGGTAAAAACAGACGATAATTTCAAAGGGATGGAAAACAGGATGGGAAACCAAATGGGGGTAATGGGAAACCAAATGGGGGTAATGAGGGACGAAGCGAGGGGTACCGGTGAGGGATTAGACAATAATTTTAAGGAGTTAGACAAGAAATTTGAGGGATTAGACAATGGGATAGAAGGGGTGAAAAATGGGTTAATGGGGGTAGAAAACAGAATGGCCGCTCAAGAGAATCAGTTAGAGGGGGTGAAAAATGGGTTAATGGGGTTAGAAAATAGGATGGAGGACAAATTGCGGGAAATAGGGGAACAATCCGCCCGGGAAATCGAACAGATGGGGAACCAGATGGAGGAAATACGACGAGGGGTGAGTGAGGAGGTCTCGGGGCTGCGCGAGGAGGTAAAGCGAGGCGAAAAGCGTATAGAGAAAGAGGTGAGAAATAATACGGCAAAGTTACAGGGGGGAATAGAAGATCTGACGGAGGAGGTGGAGCAGCTGACAGAGGGACAAACTAAGTTAGTGGAGCAGGTTCAAAAGAACACTGCGGTACTAGGAGGGTTAAAGGCGACACAAAAAGAAATTAAAAACGAATTAATAGCGACGCAGAGGCAATGTCAGATGGGACGGGAGGAACTGACAATGAGGGTGGAAGAGGTGACAGAAGCAATGGAGACGAAGGACCGGGAGGTAAGGACGCACGTAGAAACGGTCACGGTAGCCTTAGAGGACGAACTTGAGGAGACGCACCGGGAAATAAAAGAGGTTAAACAAAAATTAGAGGAAGTGGGAGAAGAGGTGAGTGAAATTAAGAAGGGACGGACAGAAACTAAGAGAGAAATCCGGGAGGAGGTGATGGAATGTGTACAAGGTCTGTGTTCAAATCATGATGCGGTGCTCACTAACCAAATAAAAAGTTTGCAGGTGGCAGAGAAGGTGCGACGAGGTACGGAGGTGAGTGGCAATGTACATGATGTGAGGGGAGATTCAGTCGGCTTGGGGATTGGTTTGGATCCGGGTGTTCGTGAAAGGCCGTTGGTGAGGTGTGTGACAGGACAGGTGTGCGAAAAAAGGGGTGTGCGAGAATGTCCGACCATGGGGTGTGTGAGGAAAAAGTGCACGCCGAGGAGTGAGTGTGCCGTCAAGAGTGAATTGGTCGAAGCGCGTGTGCGAGGGAGCACAGGGAAGCGCGGTGTGGTGAGTGTTACGGAGGAAGTAACGAAAAAGTGTGCGCGGGAGGACGCGCGAGAAAGGTGTGTAACGGACGGGTGCATGGGGAAAGCGCATGCTGTCAAGAGTAAGGGAGAATGCATGCCTGTGGTGAGTGTTACGGAGGAAGTAACGAAGAAGTGTGCGCGGGAGGATGCGCGAGAAAGGTGTGTAACGGACGGGTGCATGAGGAAAGAGTGTGCCGTCGAAAGTAAGGGGGAGTGCGCGACCGAGAGTGGAGGTGAGAGTAGTGAGAGTGACAAGGAGAGTGAGCTGGTTGTGACAGGTGAGCGAGGATGTACACCTGGGATGGAAGGATGCACACCTGGAATGGTAGAGCGTGTGTGGGAAGGCACATTTGAGTTGGTGGTGAGGCACGTGGTTGGGTGTGCGAATGAGGGCACACCTGTGATTGTCACAGAGGAGGTGACCGAGGAGGGGGCGCGAAGCGGTGTATTGGTGAGGTGTGCGAGCAACGAATGTGTGCCAAAGTGTTCGGTGGTCAGGTGTGTGACCAAGTCGGTGAGCGGAGTGAGTGTACCGAGGTGTGAAAGAAAAGGTACGAGGAGAATGGGAACGGCTGCATGTATGAGCAAGAAAGAGGTAGCGTATGCATGTAAGCCTGCAGGTGAAGCGTCGACGGTAACCGGGTTAAAGGTTAGGTCGACTTTTAGCCGGATCGGGCCCTCGGTGCGTGCCGGGCTTCGCGTGCCGCGAGAACCAGCGGAGATCCGAGCCACGGCGGGTTCGAAAGGACCGCCGTGCGCGATCCACGCTGGGCCTCGCGTGGAGCGGCCGCGTCCGGGCTCCACTAGGCGGAGCGGGCCGCCCGATAGGAAGGGTCGTCATGGCGACCACTTTCTATTGAGACGTGCCGGCAGGTCGAGATCGGGACATTGGATGGCCCCACGCCGAGGTGATGCGTGGGATCTCGGCCCGGGTAAGCCCCCGCCCATGCCCCGAATGCGGGACGCATCCAGCCGCCAGCACAAAAGAATTCGCGTTCATTGCTCGGCTGTACGAAGCCGGGCTGTAGATGTGAATTGGCGCACCGAGAGGATGTAATAAGTAGACGGATGATGATGGTAGTGATTTGAAACGAAATTTAGAAAAGTGAATAGAATTGGCAGTAAATGGAAAATTTTTGAATTGGTTGGAATTTGGACGAGCAAAATTGATAGTGAGAGACCCCCGATGTGGTGGGATGGCAAATCCACCATCCCTCACAAGTGGGGGCAAAGGAGCAATAGCTTATGGGGTGTATGGCAGTGAAAACTAGCCCGGGTGGGTTAGGATATTGTGTTTTGGGATCTAGCGAAGATGACAGTAGGTGACGTTAAGTTTAGTTAGTGACTGATACCTGTAGTGGGGACGCAGGTAGATTAGTGTGGATGATAATGACGTGGGAGCGCAATAGTTTAAAGGGACGACTGGGAAGCGCAAGTTTCAGAGGGGAGTAGTTAGCTGAGATGATGCCGTGCGTGTGAGGATTGAACAGGTGAGAATGGAACAGGTGTGATTGCACAGGTGTGCAACTGAACAGGTGTGTGGAGCAGTGTATGAGGGAGTAGTGGTGATTGCGTGTTGTGTTGACCAAATGGTCCAGGAAGAAAGGAGGGTGCAGGTGGCACCAGGTATGATTGCACAGGTGTGCAACGACAGGTGAATGAAAGACAGGTGTATGGAATAAATGGTATGGAGTATTGGAATGGATGGTCGTGGAGTGAGTATGGTGGAAATTGTGGAGTGGAGTGGATGGTGCGAAGGTGTGAATGGGGGAAGAGTGGACCCCCATCACGGATACCCGGGGCGGGTAGTGTAAGTGTTAGGTAGAGGGTATAGGTAAATTGTAGTTGGATATTGGCATCTGTGGTGCGGGTGACAGAATGGTATGTGGATGGGTGCGTTGGTGTTGTGGAAATGGCTGGGCGTGTAGCCTGTTAGTGTGTGTAGTTGGTTTGGGCACTCCACCACTGTAAGGATGTCGGCCAGGTGAGGCCGCAGGTGGGCTCTGGGAGCCGGTAGTAGTTGTGTGGATGGGGCCCGAGGATCCGGAGGACGGACCCGGGTAGCCCAGTGCCAGAGGGCACCAAGGGGTGACAGAGCCAGGAGAGGGGCTGTCCCCAGTTAGTTAGGTTAGGGTGAGGAGCTAGGTAAGCTCGGGTGGCAACTACAGTGGTGGAGGTGTGCAGGTGGGTAGACCTGTTGGGAGAGGTACACGTCGCAGCCCAGAAATTGTGCTAGAGCACCGGGAGATGAATCGGGGGAGTGAGACCCCAAAATTGAGGAGCACCACAGTTTGGCCAATGGGAATTGGTTATTAGAACCCATAGTGTAAGTTGGCCAATGGATTGGCAGGGAAAGACCCCGGGTAGTGTAAAGTGTGTTAAAGTCATTTAGAGGATAGTTAGGATGAAGGATCTCCTCGCACCATCTGCATCCACTCACCTGAGGTGACAGGTACTCCACACCATGCCATGTTTTGATTATTTTTTATGATGCAAATGTTTGGATTGTGAGACGCATCATGACGTGGGTGTGACATTGTGCTTTGATGTTCCATCTCTGCCTCCTTATGAGGATTGATGATGAATTTGATGATGGCAAATTTTGAAGTAGAGGGATTGTGGTGACGAATTTGGTATAAGGGAAATATGGGGAAGACGTGACAGTAGTGACGAATTTGTAAATGGGTAGATTTTGTAAATATGGGGTAAGAGCAAGGGTAGTGTAGGTGACAGGGGGGTGACGTACGGTAGGGACGAGCTTTCTCACTTCGCCCTCCGTACGCATTTCACCTTGCATTGCCTTGTTTGACGTGTACCCTTGTGACCTTACCCCTCGCTCAATTGTCTTTCTTTTGTCTCCCACATGACCTGTGCGCCATTGGGTGCCGAGGGGAGCGTGCGTGAGGTGGCCATTGTGCGCCCGAGATTCCCAGAACCAGCACGCATTGCGTTGATGTACCACTTTATGGACCGCTGTTCGGCGGCCAAGTACCACTTGATGGACCCCAGGTTCTGGGGCAGAGCACCTCTGTTGGAGACCGGCCATAGTGGCCAGGGAATCTTGCTTGCGGACCTCGGTAAGGTGGCACCTATGCCAAACAGGTGGACCACCCTTAGTTGGCCCCTGAGGCCCTAAATAATAATAAAAAACGAACACAAGTTGTGCTTTTTATTATGTCCAAATAGGCCGCATGAAGCCAGAAGACGTCAGGAAGAACATCGGCCCAGCAGACAAGGAGAAGACCACCACCAGTTGTTTTGTTGTGTCTATTATGAACCATGGTGACTGCGCACCGAGTGGTGCTTTGTGGTGCTTGTGGTGCTTTTGGGTGCTTTGGTGGTATTGGTACTGGTGCATCGATGCAATGCGTGCTGTCTCCTCCCTCCCAACAGGAATTTCTTTCTCTTGTTCCCTAAAAAGAAAAGAAAAAACACACAGGTCCTGGGTTGCGTTGTAAATAAGAAATCACGTCATTGTAAATAATGCTCCCCACCGTAAATGTATAGTTTCAGAATAATTCCGTAATTCGGTTAGCTGTGGGCTTGAGTCTGTTAGACAGGATGCAATGCAATAGGGGGACATACTTATTTGTGTTTTAAAATTGTCACACTCAGGGTCAGGTTAATTGTAGAGGGAATTACACCTACATGTCACACTCAGTTAAGTCTAGTAGGCCCGAGGACGTGCCTGAAGAAAGGAGGGTGCAGTGTAACGATTTTGAGAAGTGTAACGGGTTTTGAGAAGTGTAACGGGTTTTGAGGAGTGTAACAATTTTGGAGGAAGGGTAACGGATGTGAAGAGTATGGTTTTGGTATGGTAACATCCTGGTAATGTAAATAATGGTCGCAGCCGTCCTCCTAATTAATTTCATAGAACATACACGCAGGTCACGATATATCTTTTAAATAGTGTATTTCCTTATTCCATGTAGGCTAAGTATGTGTTTTCCACTAGATTGACTTTGCATTGTATCAAACAAAATAAGCGTAGGCCCTTCCAATTTCCCCAAAACCTCCCTTCCATTTGCCTTCCGCATTTTGGTCGGTTTTTCTCTTCAACCACCATTGGCCACGAGGTAAGGTTGGAGAAGAAAGGCATGTCTCCACCTCGTCAGAAGAGGGCAGGAGTGAACCGGCCCTAACAGCCAATCAACACCGCGGTGAGTGACCCGGTAGGCGTGCCCTCGGAGCCGGCGGCTTAATTCCGCCGGAGGTGATAAAAGCGAATGTAAGGAACTGCTTTACGGAGAGGCCTTGAGAGATACGCTGGGAGAGGCCTTGAGAGATACGCTGAGAGAGGCCTTGAGAGATACGCTGGGGGATGACCTGGAAGAGGAGCGCAATCCACCGCAAGCCCTACCTACCTACCTGCCTGCAATATCCCCTGTCGTTGGAGAGACGCGCTGAACGGAGGGAGACGGCTCCACCCCAGGAAGAGGAGCAGGTGTGCCGAGCCAGCGCGTGACGGCCGCGGATACGCGACGGAGGTTTTCCCGCCAAAACCGCGAGGGGTTGAAAGCTGCTGCCTCCGACCTTGCCTTCCTCTCAAGCAATCAACCTCGAGCCATTACCTGCCTGCAATATCCACCGTGTGAGTGTGAACGTCCTGTCCTACTCGTTTGTCTTGGGGATTAAGTAAATGAAATAGAATAAGTTAACAATGCACTGTGTGACTGCTCTTTTCCATCTATTGCTGTAAATAATATTGGTCGCTCTAAAATATTGCTTGTGTGTGTATAATAAATCTGTTCTTCCTCCAAACTCTGTCTTTCTTCTCTCTTCTTCTCTTTCGGTCGCTTTAGAGGTTTCCCAATTGAATATCTGTAGCGCGATTAGTCAACGTTCGGGTGGAATCGGGTTCTAATCGGGGAGTAACTGTTCGGACGCGGTTAAATACACCACCGCTCGGTAAAATAACATCCAAAAACCGTGTCCGTAACAATATATATGTAAAAAGGTTTACAGCATGTGTTAGCTATTAAAAGACCTATTTAGACTCTTTATACCTTAAAATAACTCCAAGGCAAAATAAAATAAAGGAAAGTAGGCCTAAATGTTGGGGGCAGCATGCTCTGCCCATCAACAAGAGGAAGTAACTGGAACGCATATGACCAGAGTTCAGCGATGGTAAGCAATGTTTGTTGTTATTCCACCATGGAAACTTTCAAACAGTATATATATATATAGACACACACACATACATATAAGCTGTTCCGCTAAACAGTTGCATAGGCTCCTCCTATTTTATATTAATAAGCTTATCAGAGCGACCCCTACATCTCTGTAGAATTGCACTCCAGCAAATACCGGGGAAGATAATGAAATCCTCAACTTTATAGACCAGTCCAACCTGGAGGGAACATTTTACAAAAAAAAACAGGTAAAAAAAAATTGAAACATTTAAACAGCTTGGGACATGCACCTTGACCCCACAGCCAAAGTACACAGTCCAACAAGACTATCCCATGAGCATACACATGCACCTCAACACAAAAAGTTGAAGCACATGGTGAAACACAGACATCATAAACCCAAGGGCCAGAATGCATGGTCATAGAATTTCATACAATTGGGCCAATCCTCAATAGGGGTAGGCCTCTAAGATAGCGAGGAGCAGAAACGCCTCCCCAAAGTGAATTGGTTAACCCGTACAAGACATTAGGTCGAGATCAGACCCCATTACTGCAGTGGGTACCAAGAAGCAATTGCCACACCAGGCTGCATTGCTGCATGCATCCTGACCAACCGGAAATACATGCCCCACATTAACCTGTCTGTGGTACACAAAACAGTCTGTGTCAGGAACAATTTAAATCAAAAAATGACTTCTGGTGAAACAGTTGCAGAGGCTCCACCTATTAGGGGAGGAGCTTAGCAGAGCTACACGTCCCATACATCTCCATAGGATTGCACTGCAGCCAATACCGGGAGAAAAATGTAATTCTCAATTTTCTAGACCAATCACAGTGGGATGTGATATTACATGACATTATTTATGGCATATCTGTTGTGATAAAGTATTGTGTATTATACTATACAGGTAAAAATTAGAAAGTCTATGATGATCCAGCATGTTGGTCAATGACCACAATTAACAATTATTTACTGTACTGGAGTTGATACCAAACATTTGGCACTATATTCATTTTTTAGTAGTAAATCTATTAAGTCTACTACTACAACTATTATTTCTGCTCCGTGTAATATTTATTTAACGGCACCAATCATTCCCACCATCCCATGAAGTAGGCCAGCAAATGGTTTTGGCCAAAGTCTTTCAAGAACTGGGCTGAGCAGACCTGATGTTGCAGTCAAAGCCATTTGGGCAGGAATTTGTAATTTGTTCAGGGTACCGGAGATAGTTCCCTAACTCTTTGTGAAAGACACCGTGGGAATTATAACGTCCACCAACTAGTGTTGGCAGACAGGACGCCCGGTTTAACGTCCATCTGAGGCATATGCCACACATATTGAGGAATCATCACTCTGCCTGAGAAACACCAGGATGGAAGTTTATAGAGCTGACTAGACTAGTTTATAAACCCAGACTAGAGAACTGAACCACCTTTAGAGGCCATTTTTCCCCGCAGAGCAGGGGTTGGCCTTTTTCGGGCACTGTGGTCCCCTTTTTGATGCAATGTTTTGCGGCCGGATGCCCTTCCTGCCTCCAATTTTCGCTCTTTCACGAGCCTCGATCTTGTATACAAAAAAACCCCCCAAAAAAACCCTATTAGTCGCCTCTTGCGACACACAGGGAATTACCAGTGAACTGGTACTCAATTTGCCGACCTCGGAAGGATGAGAGGCTGAGTCAACTCTCCTGGCATTAATTCAGCGATTGACCAGGATTCAAACCCAGGATCCTAGGATCCCAAGCCGGCACCCTAACTGCTAAATCAACACCAGGCTAAACCCAGACTAGAGAGCTGAAAGGTAACTGTGCTACCTCTGAACTACGCATTAAAAATATTATGTACCGCTTAAAATACCCAGAATCAGAAGGTTGTGCCTCAATACAAACATTAAAATTATATAAAAAGTAAAAGGAAGTTACAAAATCTTTTGAAATAATGTTTCCGGTACAAAAACAATTTATAAAACTAGATGGTATTCATGGAATACTTACCATGCGCAGTCAACTTGGTGTGAGCAAACTATTCTGCTTTTGAACATTTTTTTTCTTTGATCCAATATGGCTGCCAGACCACATGAGCGATGACATCATAAATTTATATTCTCTAATACAATTGTTGCATAGATCATGCTCAATACATTTCAAACTGATCAGACTAAGCTTTGTCCCTGTCGAATTATGACGTCATAATTATGGCACCAATGACGTCATCGTTAACAACACCTATTCCCCATATGGAGTTATTTACAATGAGCCATGTTTCAATTTTTTCCATGCAGTGGTTTCGGAGATGTAGAGGTGCAACATTTTTCGTTTTTTTCAAGATGGTGCCTGTACCACATGACCTATGACGTCATGATTATCGTTAAAATATTCTAAAGGAGGAGGTGCTCCTATGGTGAAAATCGTGTCCATCAGACCAACAGTTGCTGAATTTTTAAAAATAATTATCGGATGGATAAGTGTTGTATTTGTCGAATTATGACGTTATAACGAAGGCAGCGATGACATCATCATTAACATATCTTATTCCCTATGGGGAGTAGGCGACAGTGAGCCAGGTCGCAATTTTTTCCATGGAGTAGTTTCAGAGATATAGAGGTGTAACGTTTTTCCAATATGGCGCCTGTACCAGGTGACCTATGACGTCATAATATTCATTAAAATATTCTACAGGAGGAGGCGCTCCTTTGGTGAAAATTTCATGTCAATCGGACCAACGGTTGCCGAGAAAATTAATCTTACTATAATTCACCAAATGTCCGTCCGTCTGTCTGTCCGTCTGTCCGTTCGAAGGTACCGCAAAATCGGCCTTTTATAACCTTTTATAAGGACACGGGTTGAATCCCTGCTTGAGAGAATTCCAACCCCCTCCCCTCCATCACGGCCGTCTCTCCAACTCACAATCCCCCGAGATATGCGGAAAGGACGACCCAAAACCAATATAAACATCATTCGTATATAAACATCATTAAAAGTCTCCATCGCTGTCTCCATCGATCTTGCCAAGGCCATAACACCTATCGGCTCAAAATCCTTTTAACTGTTGATTTGGTAGTTTTTACAATGAAGGAAACGCGTATCGGGAGTACATACGACCTCGGGAGTACTAACTGCACGCGTCTTCGGTATCAAGCTTAAATCTCTCATGGCGGATCTGAAGAGCGGAATGCTTGGAGAAGTGGTGGGCTACTTTGGCATGAAGGAGGATCAGAAACGTGGACTCCCACACTGCCACATCCTGCTGATACTTGCTCCCGCATGACGTTATTTTCCCGGGTGCCGCGCAAACGGCTGCACCGATCGAGATTTAACGGATGTTTATATGAATCGTTTAAAAGAAAAAAAAGCCTTCAATTTCTGATATTTAGCCCTTTTATTTGGGCCTCCCAATTGAAGCCCCGCCCATAGGGTGGGTACCGTTGCTAGTTTTTAAAATGCAGACACGCACGTACGTACCTGAATGCTTAACCACGAGCGGAGGGTAATAAATTCCTGACACGAGCAGAAGGAAAACGCTCACTGGAATATATGGTGGCCATCTTGTATTCCAAGTATCGCAACAGCGGGATGCCATGACCCAAGCCCCTTGGTGCGTCATTAGAACAGGTCTCCACCACCGAGATATGCAAGTTTGTAAACAAGAAAAGGCAATTCATTGGATGGAATTAATCAATTCATTGGATGGAAACATTGGAGAGATCTCGCGAGATCTTTGTCGGCGAGTCACGTTTTTTCGAAGCTGTCCATGCTCTCATGCTTTCGAAGTTAAGTAATTGTTCACAATTGTGTTTTTGTCGAAACTGTATTTATCTTTCGGTGTGTGTACCTAAAGTGTGTCCTTAGGAAGATTCTCGGTGTTAATTTTTCATACCTGTATAGAAAATCGTCGGTTAATTCGTGTCGCGTCTTTTGAGGCCTTATAGGCTACCGTGTCCTACCTTGAGGCTTTGTTTTTCTCTCAGCGGTCCGTCGATTGTGCTCCAATTACTTTCGTCCTCTGTTTTTCCCTAGTCTTTTCAACCCATACGTCCTTGTTTAAAATCTCAACTCAAAAAAAAAATAATTTTTTTTCCTTCTTTAATCTTATCCGTTGTTCTTATTCGTTGTTCTTATTCGTTCGTTCGTTCTTCGATCACGTGTTTCACCTCCATTTCCCCAGATAGTTTTCACTGTTAAATTTAAAAATGTTTAAACTTTCCCCTGAAGTACTGTATTCTGTTGTATATTATAACATCTTTTTCTTCTTCTTCTTTAAAAGGGTGTTTTCAACTTGCTCACCAAATCTATTCATTCCCCAAAAAATTCCATCTCTTACAGTTCCTCTTTCCTACATTCCCTAAACTCACCTGCACTCCATCACCCCTCCAGCGTCCTCAAACGTATTCTTGACTTGAAGGTCACAAAAAACTCATTTTGCAATAAATGTTTGTTTCCCATTAATCGTACACTTTCTAAAATCCAATCTCACCCCTCCCCTCCTAATCTTCCCCATCACCCCTCCCCTCCAAAACTTCCCCATCACCCCTCCCCTCCAAATCTCCCCCCTTGCCCCTCCCCTCCAAATCTTCCCCATCACCCATCTCTTTCAAATCTTCCCCCTTGCCCCTCCCCTCCAAATCTTCCCCATCACCCATCCCTTTCAAATCTTCCCCCTTGCCCCTCTCCTCCAAATCTTCCCCATCACCCATCCCTTTCAAATCTCCCCCCATGCCCCTTCCCTCCTAAACACCCCCCACACCCTTCCCCTCCTAGACTCCCCCCTCACACCTCCCCTCCAAATCTCCCCCATCTCCCATCCCTTTCAAATCCCCCCCCCTTGTCCCTTCCCTCCTAAACTCCCTCCTCGCCACTCCCCTTCAAATCTCCCCATCCTCATTTCTTCTCCATTTCCCCCCTCTCACCCCTCCTCCTCAAAGCGTCCTCCCCGCTTCTTCCCCCTTACAACTCTCACCTCCATCTCCCCCAACCTTCTGCCTCGCTCTTTCCCCACCTCAAATAACACCTCACTGTGCCTCAACCAATCACAATCAAACCTTTTGGCCGCCCCATCCTTCCCTTTCTCCTCGCTATTCTGAAATCTCTGACACACCTTCAACAGCTCTCCCTACCTCTTCCTCCTCTTTCACATCTTACCCTACCCCTCCCCCCCCCCCCCGTTCTGTATCCGATGGTCCCTTTTCCTCTTCATTAACGGTATGAACCTCAAACATCCGGGGCCTTCGCTCAAACTTGACTGATCTCTCCATACAGGTTGCTTCTGACAAACCAGACTTGATCTGCTTAATAGAAACTTTCCTCCTTCATGATGTCTCTGATTCCTTAGTATCTCTCCCGGGTTACTCCCTCCTCCGGTATGATAGACCTGAGCCTCGTCCTGGAGGTGGGGTTGCTATCTTTATCAAAAACTCTCTTCCTCACTCACCCTGCACTGCCCTCTCTCCATCTCACCCACCCCAAATCTACCTTTTTCAAACTCCGTTTTCTTTTCTGAAAGTCCTTGTAGTGTCCATCTTGTTTATACCATGTACCCCGTCCCAGCCCTCTCCCTTCCACAGATGTCCCGAATTTTTTTTTTAACCGCAAAATGGAATTTGGAAAAAGGAATGTGAGAGGAGGGGAAAATGATAGCTCATTCCTCCCCAATTTAGAAATCGATAATGAAACAATCAAAGAATGAAGTGACCGACATGAGTTTTAATTTTAATAAATAATTATAGAAGTTGATAATATGACTTGATTGAGCTGGAAACCCCTTCACCGACTCCCTCCCCTGAGCCACCTGTCCTTCCCAACCACAACAAACCACTATCCCTACTTGTTTCCCTTCCTCTCCGCAATCACACCCAGATGGTTCCAACCTAGTTTTTCTGATTAACGCTTGAATTACTCCGCAAGGCCTTTTCAGTGGAGCTTCATGACAATTAGATGTTCAGCATCAAAAAAGAAATCCAGCACTTTTACACATCTTACGGTGCAACTCATGGAACAGGTGAACTCAGGTGGGTGAAGTGGAGGCTGTGAAAATCATCTCCAGTTCAACAGATCTCCCAAACAATCAGATAACCAGGAAAGGGCCGCAAGAACCTCGCCAATCATGACCACGGAGATTGGGAACAGCACAGGTGGAAGCACAGCCGTGTTGTTTACACCTTTGGGGATGTGCAGAATAAGATCTGCTTTGGAGAGCCAACAGCTTGCTGACTACAGCACGGACATTAGGCTGATTGAAGCCGTGCGGGTGGGAGTGCGAGCCCAGCAGGCAACCCAATTTCCAGGCCATCCAAATGATGGTCGCCAAACCCCAAGAACCTGTCAAGGGTGCTCATCCAGATAAGCGAATATTGCCCACGACCGTCCGGCCATTCTCAGCCTCTTTCCGCGAGGCACCTTTTTTTTGCCGGTCAGCACCTCAATGGTGTTTTTGTGAGAACTTGGTCAGGGTGCTTGAAGATGGATTGTTCTCTCCATGTCTTTCTGTGTCGAATTGAAGCTGGGGTCAGGAATGTGACTGCATAGATTGAGAAAGTCCCAGAAGAGAAGAAGAGGGCCCCAGATGCAAAATTGAAGTCCATCAATGCAGGAATATTGTTGGGATTAAATTTGCTCTGGTTTCTGGGACACACAAAAGCATCGTTAAGGGAAGGTGTGATGGTTGTTATCGAAAAAACAACAAATGCGTCTGACACCTCCAAGACGTGTTTGAGGCAACCAACATGGAGGAAGCTTCACGAACATAACTTAGCACAAGTTGAGGGGCTGCCATGCTAACACATGGTGTAAAAGTCGTCCAACCGTCAGTGCAGCACACATGGAAATTACAAGTGATACACAAAACCCCTCCTGTGACGGCACAAATCACGTGTGCACTCAGCTTGAAAATGCAGCTTCTTGCTTGAACTTGGGTTGAGTGGCTTGGACACATTGCTGTTCAATTCCGATCGGTACGGTCATGGAGTCAGACCAGGTGGGTGAAACGTGTGTGTGTGGAGAGAGAGGGAGATAGAGCGAAAGACAGAGAGAGGGAGACAGACACAGAGAGAGACATGGGATAGTGAGAGAGACGGAGGGATGGAGAGAGACGGAGGGATAGAGAGAGAGAGAGACGGAGGGATAGAGAGAGACGGAGGGATAGAGAGAGACGGAGGGATAGAGAGAGACGGAGGGATAGAGAGAGGGAGACGGAGGGATAGAGAGAGGGAGACGGAGGGATAGAGAGAGACGGAGGGATAGAGAGAGACGGAGGGATAGAGAGAGAGAGGGAGATAGAGTGAGAGAAAGACAGAGAGAGGGAGACAGACACAGAGAGAGACATGGGATAGTGAGAGAGACGGAGGGATAGAGAGAGAGAGACGGAGGGATAGAGAGAGGCGGAGGGATCGAGAGAGATGGAGGGATAGAGAGAGACGGAGAGATAGAGAGACACAGAGGGATAGAGAGAGACGGAGGGATAGAGAGAGACGGAGGGATAGAGAGAGGCGGAGGGATAGAGAGAGACGGAGGGATAGAGAGAGACAGAGGGATAGAGAGAGAGACGGAGGGATAGAGAGAGAGACGGAGGGATAGAGAGAGAGACGGAGGGATAGAGAGAAACGGAGGGATAGAGAGAGAGACGGAGGGATAGAGAGAGAGACGGAGGGATAGAGAGAGACGGAGGGATAGAGAGAGGCGGAGGGATAGAGAGAGGCGGAGGGATAGAGAGAGACGGATGGATAGAGAGAGACGGATGGATAGAGAGAGAGACGGAGGCATAGAGAGAGAGACGGAGGGATAGAGAGAGAGACGCAGGGATAGAGAGAGAGAGACGGAGAGATAAAGAGAGAGACGGAGGGATAGAGAGAGAGACGGAGGGATAGACAGAGACGGAGGGATAGACAGAGACGGAGGGATAGACAGAGACGGAGGGATAGAGAGAGAGAGACGGAGGGATAGAGAGAGAGACGGAGGGCTAGAGAGAGAGAGACGGAGGGATAGAGAGAGAGACGGAGGGATAGAGAGAAACGGAGGGACAGAGAGAGACGGAGGGATAGAGAGAGAGAGACGGAGGGATAGAGAGAGAGAGACTGAGGGATAGAGAGAGAGAGACGGAGGGATAGAGAGACACAGAGGGATAGAGAGAGAGACGGAGGGATAGAGAGAGAGAGAGACGGAGGGATAGAGAGAGAGACGGAGGGATAGAGAGAGACAGAGGGATAGAGAGAGAGACAGAGGGATAGAGAGAGACGGAGGGATAGAGAGAGACGGAGGGATAGAGAGAGAGACGGAGGGATAGAGAGAGACAGAGGGATAGAGAGAGAGACAGAGGGATAGAGAGAGACGGAGGGATAGAGAGAGACGGAGGGATAGAGAGAGACAGAGGGATAGAGAGAGACAGGGGGATAGAGAGAGACGGAGGGATAGAGAGAGACGGAGGGATGGAGAGAGACAGGGGGATAGAGAGAGACGGAGGGATAGAGATAGACGGAGGGATATAGAGAGACGGTGGGTTAGAGAGACATACACAGGGTGAGGGAGAGGGTGGATGGAGTTGGAGAGAGAGAAATAAATAAATATGAAAAGGAAATGAGAACACGTGGGATTCTCAAGAAGAATTTGCATTCGATGTCGGTGCTAAATGGGTTTTCTTGGCTTTTTGAGAATCAGTTAAATTGCAGGCCCAGGCTCACTCCAGGCAGCAGGCCCAGGCTCACTCCAGGCAGCAGGCCCAGGCTCACTCCAGGCAGCAGGCCCGGGCTCACTCCAGGCAGCAGGCCCGGGCTCACTCCAGGCAGCAGGCCTGGGCTCACTCCAGGCAGCAGGCCCGGGCTCACTCCAGGCAGCAGGCCCGGGCTCACTCCAGGCAGCAGGCCCGGGCTCACTCCAGGCAGCAGGCCCGGGCTCACTCCAGGCAACAGGCCCGGGCTCACTCCAGGCAGCAGGTCCGGGCTCACTCCAGGCAGAACAAGAATACATTTTGATCGATGAAAGATACAATGTCATGGACGGCGTCGATTTGTCCACCCTCAAATTATCCGTTTCCTCTCTCGTTTTATTCCAATCATTGTACATTCATGATTCCTTCGTCACAGTTATGACAGTTTTTGCCACGTGGATAAAACTCAGTGAAAAGTAATGAAAGCTGTTCGTTGGATGCGACAATTTTAGCCGACCGTATCATTATACCCATGATGAATTTCACGAGGTTCGTCGGAGTCACCAAAGCCATGAACTCTTGTTAAACAATGGAGACAACCAGTGGTGTAGTCTACGTGATACGCAGGTATACGCCGTATACCCACTAGGAAAGGTCCAGGATTTCCGTATACCCACTTAAAAATGCGCGAGGATACGTAACAACATAGTTTCGTGACAGAACTTTCACACTTTCATTCATAAACTGCGCTATATGAATAAAATTTGATTTGATTTGATAAAATTCACCCCGTCTGTGTTAAAAAATTGAAAATAAATTGATGTTGATAACACATAACCAGTCTTTCAGAATGCTCTCAATTACGTGTAGATGCATACTGTATGCATTAGTGAGTGTGGTGGTGCTTATGGAGTGTCGCTTCAGGACGGGTGTCGCTCCGGGGCGCGTCGCTCTGGGACGGGTGACTGTGAGGCTGGAAGGGAAAAATCACAGTATACCCACTACAAAAAACTAGACTACACCACTGGAGACAACGTCCAAGTAATCCATGGATATGGGGAAAAAATGCATTCTGGGTAATCCACATCAAAGTGGCGATGTCTAAAAGGCCTGGGCCTAGTGAAGGCCTTGCAACATGATGTTATTGAGAGGTGGAGAGTCTATTCGCGGAGTCGTCAGTGTATCGTGAAAGTGAAAATCAAGTCCACCTTTCTGCAAGCCTCGTGATCGTGTCTAAAAACACGGACATCTCACCGGGAAGCAGAAACAAAGCAATAATCAATGAAATGGAAGCAAAAGGTTGGCAGTGCGGCCATGATAGAAACACTTCTGGTTAGGAAAGACATGCGCAAATCCTCAAGAGGTTTCTACCATTTGGTTGCACGACTTGTAGTAGACCCACTAATGCTGTGCCGTCCCGGTGAGATTGATCATTGAGAATGCAATCAGACAAGAGTGTACAGGAAGTTCATTTGGGGCAACCTTGCCTTCCCATAAGGACTTCACCCGTTGCTGCAAGTCAACTCCCATTTCTTGGAGAATCTTAAACGCGCTCGGCTGGAAGCAGGAATTTTTGTCTTTTGTTTTTACAGGGTCAAGGTGTAAAATCATTGACGAGGGATGACGAGGTAATTTGAGGGGTAAATTTGAAGAGCGTTACATTTTTTGGTATAGAAGATCAAGGCTCATGGAAGAGCTAGAAGATGGGACGACGCTTCATGACACAACAGATCAGCAGAAAGAGGAGGGGGAGACAACTTTAAATTTTGAAGGAAGTAGCCTTGGAGTGGGGAGTTAAAGGGGGTAAAAAAAGATCATGCTTTTGGATGGGGGATGATCCGAGATTGTGACGAACAGCTGTCTTGAAGACCTGAAGGGAAGGATGAGATTGAAGTGGATGCGGAAGTTTGTCCCACAGTTGAGAGCAACGAATGAGTGAAGGTGGGCGGTGATCTTGGGCAAGCCGTGCAGAAACCTGAGTTGAGGGGAACAAAGCATGGAAAGAGCAAAGGTGCAAATCAAAAAGAGAGGCGGTAAAAGCCAGAGAGACCACCGACCTGTCGGTGATTGTGAAGTGATAGGCCCATACACTCAGCTTCATCGTGAGAGATTCCAATAATCTTGAAGGCCTTGGTTTCTAGGGCATTAAGCTGAGCAGGACGTGAGGCAGGGGAGCCCAGCCCAGAGGGGAGAGCAGTACTCCACAAAGCTGTGGATGAAAGCCTTGTAGGTGGATTTGGGTTCAGGTGTGCCAGGGAAGCACTTTGTATGATGGAGGATTCCCAGTCGGCATCTGGCTTTGGAGGCAAACATTGAAATGTGGATTGCCCAAGAAAGATCATGGCTGACAGCGAGACCCAGGAGTTTGAATGACTCAACTTCCTCAAGAGGATTTGTAAGAAAGTAAATAGGGGGATTCTTTCAGAGAAAAGGAGGGGAGAGAGGGAGAGAGGGGGAGAGAGAGAGAGAGGGAGGGAGATTTGTCAGGAATGAAGGACTCCATGTGTTTGACAAGTTTGTGATTATTTTTACCAAATCTGAAGAGGGAAGAGGCTGCAGCCTCCCTGTCTGAACATTGCCATGGGGCACTCCAGCCTTGACAGGGAGAGGAGATTAAAGGATTCCATTGAGTGCCACATGTTGTCTACGAGAGTGGAAGAAGTCAGTATGCCATGTGTGGAGTTGGCCTTGCAGGTCATAGGCAGAGAATTTGGAGAGTAACACGGAATGCCATACTGTATAAAAAGCACGAGTTATATCTAGAGAGACAGCCCCAATCTCATGTCTGACAATGAGGACCTCCATCCATTGTTGGGTGAGTACAAGCAGCGTGTCTAAGGTAGAGTGACCTGGTCTGAAACAAAATTGGTGATCTGAGATGAGGTTGGTGGAAAAAAGGAAGTATTTCATATCACCTGTGATGATGGATTCCATGACCCTGCTTGTGATTGGAAGTAAGCTGATGGGTCTGTAGTTGAGGTGATAGGTTTCTCTACCTTTTTACCCATGCCACCTAAAGTGGACGGGGGTTATGTTTTCACCCATCTGGAAGTTATCTCAAAGTTATTGACAGATTCGGACGAAACTTGGGAGATGAGTTGCATATTTTTTTCTTTTCTTTTTTGGATACAGAATCGAGGCTCGTGAAAGAGCCAACATTTATCACAAAAACAAATCAAAGCGACAAACAAACAAAGTATATAAAAAGGGGAGTGGTAGACAAGATGGGGAGAGAAGGGGAAGCACATACATACAACATTTGAGAGCAGGGACATCGGGACTGTGTTGGAGGGAGAGGGATTGGGGGAAGGTGGCGTGGGAAGGGGGTGGGGGTGGGAGAAGTATAAACACAAGTACACCAAGGACTTCCAGGGAAGTTGGTATTTCAAAAAAGTGGATTTGGGGTGAAATTAGCGGGGGTAGAAAAGATCAAGGTTTTGGATGGGGGAAGATAAGAGATGGTGGTGAACAGCTGTTTTAAAGACCTGGAGGGAGGAGTGGGATTGAAGAGAGTGAGGGAGTTTGTTCCAGAGGCAGGAGAAAAGAGGAATGAAGGAGTGAAGGTGAGCAGAGGGTCTTGATTTTGGCAGTTTCACCATAAGAGGGTTGCAGGCAGATCTTGTGCGACCTGTAGGAATATTTGCGAGACAGAGCCCAGAGAGAGCTGGAGGAGCAAGGCCGGAGAGGAGTCGGTAGAAGACAGAAAGACCACCAACCTGCCTGCGGTGAGTAAGTGAAAGGCCCTCGGAGGTAGCTTCATCGCGGGAGATTCCAATGATTCTGAAAGCCTTGGTTTCATCAGAGTGAAGACGAGCTAGGTGTGAGGCAGGAGCACCAGCCCAGAGGGGGGAACAGTATTCCATTGCTGCGGATGAAAGCCTTATATGTGGTGAGGAGCTCAGATGTGCCATGGAAGGACTTCGCATGACGGAGGATGTCCAGTCGACCGCTGGCTTTGGAGGCCAGATTTGAAATGTGGTTTTCCCAGGAAAGATCATGGCAGATAGTGAGACCCAAAAGCTTGAGTGACAGAACTTCTTGGAGAGGATTATTCAGAAAGTGGATGGGAGGGTGGTCCAGTCGGTCTTTTCGGATAGATATCGTAAGAGTGTGAGATTTGTCAGGATTGAAAGACATGTTCCACTTGTTTGCCCAGTCTGTGATTGTGTCCAGGTCTGCAGAGAGCGAGGAGGCTGCAGACTGCCGATCTGAGGGATGAGGAATGGAGTGGCAGAGAGTGGAGTCATCAGCAAAGAGATAGAGAGGATTTTCAAGAGAGTCGGAGAGATCATTGATGAAGACCAGAAAAAACACAGGGCCCAGAACACTGCCTTGGGGAACTCCAGCCTGAACAGGAAGAGATGAGATGAGAGAAACCCATTCAGGGCCACACGTTGACTACGGCTAGAGAGGAAGTCCGCCAGCCATGCGTGGAGATTTCCATGGATACCAAAGGAGGAGAGTTTGGTGAGCAGAGCGGGGTGCCAGACGGTATCGAAGGCACGTGATATGTCAAGGGAGACAGCTCTAATTTCCTGTTTGGCATTGAGGACCTCCATCCATTGTTGAGACAGCAGAAGCAGCATATCCAGAGCAGAGTGACCAGGTCTGAAACCAAATTGATGATCAGAGATCAAGCCATTGGAGAAGAGGAAGGATTTCATATCTGAAGCAATGATGGATTCCATGACTTTGCTGATAATTGGGAGAAGGCTGATTGGTCTGTAGTTGCTAGGATCTGTTTTTGCTCCTTTTTGTGTAAAGCGGTGATATTGGCTGATTTCCAAGAAGATGGCAGATGACCTTGAGCAAAAGAGAGGGTGAAGAGAACAGAGAGAGGGAGTGAAAGAGTGGAAGAACAGGATTTTCGGACCCGTGGGCTGATGCCGTCAGGTCCAGTTGCAGAATCAGAGTCGAGGGTTGACAGAAACTTTTCCACCTTGTCAGGAGGAAAGGACACAGAGTCCAGGAGCAGCTGGGTACGACTGGGTACGGTGGGTACAGAGAGGGATGGGTTTGGGACACAAGATTTAGAGGCAAACACATAGTTGAGGCATTCAGCTTTTTCACGTGCGGAGTCAGCTGTGTCGCCATTTGAGGTGAGGGAGGGGATGGAGTGGGAACAAACACCAGAAACCGATTTGACCAGACGCCACCAGGATTTGGGAGAGGGAGACAGATAAGATAGTTCGGTCTTGAGAACGGAGAGATATTGTTTCCTGGCTCTCCTGAGGGTGGACACACACTTGTTTCGGGCTTTGTGAAAGGAAATGACATTTCCTTCCGTTGGATTAGCTTTCCAGGAGACGAAGGCAAGTTGTTTCTGGGCATCAGCCTCACCACAAGATTCCGATCTGATCAGAATGATCTGATCGTATATGATCAGAACAAGCTTGTTAGATTTTGGTTGAGGTGTGGATGCAGACCTGGCCGATCAGTGGGCTTCAAAATATATAAACTGTTCAGCCTGGTGGAGGTATTCACTCTACCGCGTGCTGTTATAGTTAATGTAATGCAGTGATGTTGACGGATTTCCAAGCAGATAGAAGATGACCTCGGGCAAATAATAGGGTGAAAAGAGCAGAAAGAGGATGTGAAGGAGCAGCAGAGCAGATTTTTAGGGCACATAAACCTTCTGGACCAGTAGCAGAATCAGAGTCGAGAGATGAAAAAACCTTCTCCACCTTCTCAGGTGCAAAAGACAAAGTCCAGGAGCATGTGGGTATGACAGGGAATGATGGGTACTGAGAGTGAAGGTTTGGGGACTCAAAATTTGGAAGGAAACACAGAATTGAGGCATTCGACCTTCTGATGAGCAGAGTCGGCTGTGGGGCCATTTAGAGAGAGGAAAGAGATGAATGGTGAGCACACACCAGAGACAGACTTAACAGGGCTGAAGACACCACCAGGTTTTAGAGGAGGGAAACAAGTTTGAAAGTTTAATCACACTGCGTGGCCGACAGCCCATTGAGGCCTATTTGTACTTCCTGCATCTTGCCATCTCATATTTGACACTATTATTAATTTATCTTCTGTATCCTCTCAAAATAAATATTTTTTTGAAAATTTGATGACAAAAATCTTAAATGGTAAAAAATGGTTATGGGCTGGGGACGGACGGACGGACGGACGGACGGACACACACACACACACACACACACGATTGTATATATATCTATACATACCAGTGGGGTATGCTTGCACAATATGTAAGCTATAAGAAACTGTGCTTCGTACATAGGTACATAATAAATAGAAGCTTTATAATTATAAGCAAGCATCACCGATCTGCTGCTGGACATCGATTTAGGTTATTTATTGATTTATGTATTTTATGGAAGCGTTTACAGTTTTAACGTAAATTTTCATTGAGATATTTTTATTTCATAGTTTACACTTTACAGTAATATAAATTACAATTTTCAAATGCTAGATATTGATTGAAGTATTTTTTATATATATTTTTTTAATGGACGCATTTACGGTTATTTACCAAAAATTTCACTTCTGCTTTTTTCCCCCATTTACGGGCATTATCGTCATGTTTATTTCACAGTTTACAGTTACATAAATTACAATTGTCAAATGCTAAATATTGATGGAGGTTAAAAAAAAACCTTTTACGGTTATTTACGTCAATTTTAAATTACAGCCGCTTTTTCGTTTTTTTCATTTACGGACATTATTGTCACGTTTACTTCACAGTTTACAGTTGAAGAAATTAGTTCAAATGCTCGATATTGATTGAGGTTTTTTTGTTTTTTCTTTTACGTATGCGTTTACGGGGTTTTTTTTTTTTTTTTTTTTTTTTTTTTTGTATACAAGATCGAGGCTCGTGAAAGAGCGAACATTAATCACACAGAAAGACAAACAGACACATAAAACAAATAACATCGGGAGCGGTAGACAAGATGGGGAGAGAGGGGGAAGGACACAAACACAACATTTGAGAGCAGGGACCGAGAGACATGGAGACATCGAGAGATCTGTGGGAGGGGAGAGGGCTTTGGGGGGGAGGCATGTGAAGGGGGGGGGGGGGTGGGAGAGGTATAAACATATGGACACTGCCAGGATTTCCAGGAAAGAAGTTGGAATTTAAAACAAGGTGGATCTGGGGTGAATTAGTGGGGGTAGAAAAGATCAAGGTTTTGGATGGGGGAACAGCTGGTGATAAGATGTGGATGTTTTGGAAGATAAGATGTTTGGATGGAGGAAGATAAGAGATGGTGGTGAACAGCTGTTTTAAAGACCTGGAGGGAGGAGAGGGATTGAAGGGAGTGTGGGAGTTTGTTCCAGAGGCGGGAGAAAAGAGGAATGAAAGAGTGAAGGTGAGCAGAGAGCCGAGATTTCGGCAGTTTAACCATCAGAGGGTGGCTGGCAGATCTTGTGCGACCTGTAGGAATATTTGGGGGACAGAGCACAGAGAGAGCTGGGGGAGCAAGGCCGGAGAGGAGTCGGTAGAAGACAGAAAGACCACCTACCTGCCTGCGGTGAGTGAGTGAAAGGCCCTCAGAGATAGCTTCATCGCGGGATGATTCCAATGAAGGGTTTTTTTAAATGTAAATTTTCATTTACGGATGCAGTCAGTCAGTGGTTAAAAAGAGCTTTACATCCATCAGAAATATATATAATATATTATATATATATTATATATATATATATATATATATATATATATATATATATATATATATATATATATATATATATATATATATATATATATATATATGCTATATAACCTTTAACCTTAAGTATTCACTGGAGAACAATATAACCAATATGAGCAAATAAAAATGTACAGATTTCAAAAAGTATGAACTGAAATAACACTCTTTCTGCCGAAAGACAACAATTCAAGATGTAGTGAATTTTTTTTTTTTATTCTACTTCCCTGTAATAAATGCAATAAAAAAATGTATGGTTGGTGGCTTGTCGTGTTTGCTTCTGAACCCTCGGCTCATGATGCACGGAACGGATGTTCATCCATTTGTTTTCTATAAATGTCCTTATAATTCAAGTGAAGGTACAATGAATGGTCTTACTCACCTTTTCCTGCATGTCAGTTATGTTCAAACTCCTCCATTAGTCCTTGAGCCAACCGGCCATTTTTTGAAGTGAATGCTCCGGGGGGGGGAGTAATTCTCATTATGATTTTCCATTAGACCAATGTCTCAAGTGTCAGAAAAGGTGTGATGGACATCTGAGAACGGTAGCTTAGTGCCCGGATGGACGCCATCTTTGAAACCACCCAGCTCGAAAATGCCCATTTGGTGGGGTACATTGTTGCACGTGTATCTGGACTTCTATACTAGCTATCGATGTGCGGTTGACGACTAAATATACGTCCGATGTGTACCGTCTAAATAAAAAATAATATGAAGCATTTTGTTTTAGATTAATTATTATAAAAATCAATTATCGAAAAAAAATCATATATTTTTCAATATTTTATTATTAGACTTGTACTTTTTTTAGTGAAACAACACTGGTATGATTTTCCAAATTATGCATTGTGCTACACCGTTTATCTGTCTATAAAAATAACTCAAAAACTAAAACATATCATCCACCACGAGTTTACACAAAAAATATATGAAAAGGCATGCACTTTCCACAAACCGAAACTATGTCAGTTGGAATTTCCCGCCGATAATCAACCCACAGAACCCAGTGCCGAAAGTGACGTCAGTCTATTCTATATCTATATTCTATATTCTATATCTCAGTCTGAGATTTGTTGCGGTGACCTGATTAATTTCTGAGGGGGGGCGGGGGGGGGGGGGGGGTGGGTGGCTTAAGAACTAAAAGTGAACATGTTAGATGGCGCCACATACAACTCTATTATAGAGTTGTATTGTGGCGCCATCTAACATGTTCACTGACTTGGATGAGTATGTCTATGTAAGCTGGCGAGCTTTTCGGATATCAGAGTAATCTAACGTCAGTCTTTTTGTTCTTTCAGCTGAGATGGCCGGTGTCGAGGCGAAACGGGCGAAGATTGAACCTGAGTCCGGAACGTGCATCCTGTGCAGCAAGAAGTCGCCACTCTCTGAACTAAGCAAGGCAGCGGGCAACAGTTCTTGGAAGACATTGTGTGACGCAGCCGCAGTTAGAAACTTTTATCCAATTCTAAAGCTAGTCCAAGAAGGCGCAGTTGAACTTCCTAATATTCCAATATTATACCATAGGGCTTGTAGATCAGACTTCACTCACAAAAACCACCTAGCTACTTTGACCAATGCAGCTAGATGTTCTTCAGTTGATACTGGCGATGCGGTGCGACGGCGATCATCACGGGAAGAGACAGGATCAACTTCAACGGTCTACGATGATAAATGCATTTTTTGCCAGCGTGCTTCAAAATTCATAAAAGGCAGTCGTACCCGTGAAACAGTTGTCTTGGCTGTTGAACTTCGAGCAGATAAGACAATAAGAGATGCTGCGACAGCTCGCAATGATGAGAGAGTTTTGGCATTGACTACACGAGATATGGTTGCAGCTGAGGCTCACTACCACTTCTCCTGCTATAGAAACTACACACGGCCCCAAAAACCTCAAGTAGAAACTGACATTGAAGATAATATCGAGAAAAAAGAAATGATACGATGTATATTCAATTTCATTCGCACTGACTTGTTCTTGAACCCGAGGATTGTTCCAATAGTTGATGTTGCAACAGATATCCTGTCTTCAGATACATTTTCAGTTGATGTTCGTGACTCCATCAAGAAGAATCTGCAGCGCACATTACAAAGAGAGTTTGGAGAATCGCTCATCTTCTTCAATGTGAAACACCGTGTATACTTGATGCCCGATAATCTGACAAAGCGAGAGATTGCTGCAGAGTGCGTAAACCTGAAAGCAGAAGTGAAAGCATTTGAACGAACGGACGGTGAAAGTAACATTGTGCGTGCAGCTACTTCACTGCGACACCAGATCAAAGATGCTCATTACAATGAACGTTGGCCGCCTCAGCCAGCAGAACTCACTTCAGATTACGTGAAGATACCAGATTCTCTTCGTGTATTTCTGCATACTTTGATTTGCGGGAGTGGGGGTAGCTCTGCGCGTGCCGACACACTGGTATGGTCGATGGCTCAAGATATCATCAATGCTGTACACCGGGGTACCATCAGAACATCGAAGCATGTCCTACTTCCGTGGGTCATGAAAACGCTCACCGGTAATACAGAGGTCATCAGAATATTGAATCGACTCGGGCACGGATGTTCGTACACAGTTCTGGAAGAAATCGAGACAGCGCTATGCATAGACAAATTAGCAAGTGTGGAGAAAGATACAGTACCACTTCCATCACATGTGCACCCTTCGGTCCCGACTGTATTAGCATTCGATAACATCGACAGGCTAGAGGAATCGCTGAGTGGTGGCGGAACATCGCATCGCGTCAACGGTATCATCGTCCAACCGAAGTCGCAGTCGTGTTTGCCGCCCCAACCTCCATCGGCAGTATCCAAAGCAGATAAGAAGCGATCTATCCCGTCATCCAGCGATTTAGTTCCAATATACAGCGGTGGGAAACGTGAGGGCCCACCTGCAATCAAGCCTGCAGATCTTTCTGACACTCTTGCAGGCGCAACATCCCTTGCGCAGCGCCGAAATCACGTATGGATTATGACTCGCATGCTGGAACCATGCGACCAGACAATCAGTTCGTGGACTGGTTTCAACATCATGACTAGAGATCGTGTTCAGGTGACGGAAGATGTAGTTGGCTACCTGCCGACTATAAACGCGCCTGCCACAGATATGGCAACAGTGCAAGAAATCCTCAGAGAAGCTCTGAACATCATGTCATCACTTCAGCTTGAGCGTATACCGGTGGTGCTAGACCAGGCACTATTTTCTAAGGCGACCGAAATAGCATGGAAAGATGTCGATCGATATGGAAGAATCGTGCTCATGATGGGGAACTTCCATACCATCTGTAACTTCATGTCGAGCATTGGGAAAATGTTTGGAGATGCAGGCCTTCGGGATGTAGCTGTTGAGTCAGGAGTAATCGCTGAAGGTTCCATCAACAGGGTTCTGGAAGGCAAGCAATACAACCGTGCTGTGCGACTCCACAAGTTGATGTACGAGGCACTAATGCGCATCATTTGGAAGGGCTTCCAGGTGTGGATAGAAAGCAATCATCCTGACAAGGAACCCCAGATTCGAAGCACTGACCTCAAAATTCGCAGCATCAAGGAGGATGTTTGCCACGAGACTCTCGCTGCTGCTCTCGATGATGATTCATGTGTACAGAGCTTTGACATGTTCGCGAAATACCTACATTTTCTGCGAACCAAACATGGAGACCTGGCTCGCTTCTGGATGATGTATATTGATATGGTAGAGACCCTGCTGGGGTTGATTCGTGTGGATAGAGAAGGCGACTGGATGCTTCACTTGGCTTGTGTCAGAAGAGTGATCCCTTGGTGTTTCGCAATGAACAAGGTGAACTATGCTAGCACAGATGACGCAACTCCACGAAACATGCCCCGAGTTGTACAGGCATTTCAATCAAGGCTACTTCTCCGTACAGCTTAGACCAGGGAATCCATTTGCCAGAATCGCTGTTGATCAGACAACAGAAGAAACAGTAAACAAAGATACGCAAACAGCTGGAGGAACACGAGGTTTTAGTCTTCGACAAGGGGCTGTGTCACGATACTATCTAACTGCAGAAAATCGGGCTACTGCACTGAGGCAACTACGAGAAACTATCCTTGTGAATGGCAGCGACACATCTCACGCCAAGCACCCTGACTTGTCTACTTCTCGCATCAAACGTGATGAGTCTGGCGTCACAGCTATCTGTGATCTACTGGAAAATGACTGGACCAATCCATTCGCCGATGATCCGTCATGTCTTCTCAGTATATCTACCGGAGCGGCTGCGAGGGAGGACGTTTCTAATGACCTACTCAACACCCTGCAAAAGGGGGAAGCGGCGTATCAAAGCTTCCAGAAACGTCTTGAAGAGGGAACAGGCTTTCATGACACATTGAACAAGCTAAACTTGAAAACCTTTGGTAAGATCAAGCAGAAAGTTGTGAAGGGCACAAACAAGGAGATCGTCCTGAGAGCTGACAGACAACTGTTTGCCACCATGATACTCATCGCCAAGACAAGGAACCTCGACATGCAACTTGTCCTTTGTCACCCACTAGGGCCGTTACCATGGTCTTTGGCAAACGTTGATGGGTCAATGAAAAAAACGAACAAAGCTGCACTTGCGAAACACATGGAAGGTCTTGTGGAACCAGCCGAGAACGTTGACAAGTGAAGTGCAACAATAATTGATGCGATGGCTCTCATACAAAAGATGCATGGCGAGAACGACACGTTCGAAGAACTATCTGACCGCATCGTTGCTGCAGCGCTTCACGCTGGTCAAGGCAGTGAGCGCATCGATGTTGTCTTTGACACATACACAGAAGAATCCATCAAAGCAGCTGAGCGTGTGAACCGCGGTTCAAATGAAGGCATCAGTTTCAGCGAGATCAGACCCGCACACAAAATCATGAATTGGCGGCGTCTCCTTGCTTGCAGCCAGACAAAGGAGAAACTGGTTGTGTTTCTGGCGGAGTCGTGGAAACATGAAACAAATCGCGAAAAGCTAGGCAACAGAACACTGTATGTCACCTGTGGTGAAAAATGTGTGGTACTGACCCGCGATAGGTGGAAGTTGGTGCAAGCACTCGAATGTAGCCACGAGGAAGCAGACACGCGTATGTTTCTCCACGCAAAGCACGCCGCTACCCACTACAAGACGATCATCTTAGTGGCAGATGACACCGACGTTCTGATCATCAGTCTTCATCTCAGCAGAACCATCGATAGTCAGCTCTTCATCAGACGAGGAACAAAGGTTCGAGTCAGAATGATCGACGTTGGAAAGTTGGCTGCGGTATTGGGGTCTGGAGTTTGCAGTGCATTGCCAGGGCTTCATGCATGGAGCGGGTGTGACACTGTGAGTGCTCTGGCTAGCCAAGGAAAGATAAAGGCTTTGAAGCTTGTGCAAGCGAATGAGCTGTATCTTCAAGCATTCACAGATCTGGGATCTTCGTGGAATGTACCAACAGACGTCTTCAATAGCATTCAGGCCTTCACGTGTCAGCTGTACGCCAAGAACACGAAGATCGTCGGTGTTAATTCGCTCCGTTATCACATGTTCTGTGCAAAGAAGGGCCAGATCGAATCTGGACAATTGCCGCCTTGTGAAGACTCCTTGATGCAGCATACGCTTAGGGCCAACTATCAGGCGGCTATCTGGCGACGCAGCCTTGAAAACCTACCAGACGTCCCAACACCATCAGCAGGACATGGTTGGGAACTCGATGATGGCGGTTCGCTCACAATCCGATGGATGGCGGGTCTACCAGCTCCAGATGTCGTCTTGAATCTCATCTCATGCACATGCAGAAGGACGTGTCGACCGTCAGATTGCTCCTGCATACTGAATGGGTTGAAGTGCACTGTTGTGTGTAAGCTGCAGGGATGCTCCAACATGGTGCAGGATGATGCTATCGTGGCTCAGGATGCCAATGACTCTGATGGCGACTCTGATGATTAACTTTGTGTGCACTGTTAATATTGTATAGCATATGTTGTTCTCTATTATAATGCAGGCCAAATTGCCTGAAAATCTTTATAGACAGATAAACGGTTTAGCAAAATGTATAATTTGGAAGATCATACCGGTGTTATTTGACTAAAACATGACATGTTCAATGATACCTCCGCTTGCTTATTAGGAATATACATCGTATGGTGTTAAAATCAGCTCCATACCTCTTTCCAAACTCTAGTAATGAATAATTAATATAATTGGCGGCCATTTTGAAATCCAAGATGGCCACCAAAGTGCAGATTTCCTATGTAACAATTTCCGCCTGCTTATTAGATATCGTATGGTGTTAAAATCCTCTCCGTATGACATTTCTAACTTGCGTTATCGTCAGAATAGATAATGCCAGCGGCGGCCTAAGTCATTTTATGCCTCTTTACATTTATTTGTTGTAAACTCGTGGTGGATGATATGTTTTAGTTTTTGAGTTATTTTTATAGACAGATAAACGGTGTAGCACAATGCATAATTTGGAAAATCATACCAGTGTTGTTTCACTAAAAAAAGTACAAGTCTAATAATAAAATATTGAAAAATATATGATTTTTTTTCGATAATTGATTTTTATAATAATTAATCTAAAACAAAATGCTTCATATTATTTTTTATTTAGACGGTACACATCGGACGTATATTTAGTCGTCAACCGCACATCGATAGCTAGTATAGAAGTCCAGATACACGTGCAACAATGTACCCCACCAAATGGGCATTTTCGAGCTGGGTGGTTTCAAAGATGGCGTCCATCCGGGCACTAAGCTACCGTTCTCAGATGTCCATCACACCTTTTCTGACACTTGAGACATTGGTCTAATGGAAAATCATAATGAGAATTACTCCCCCCGCCGGAGCATTACTTTTGGTCTGGCTCAAGGACTACATGGACCTGATGTCAATGTCAAATATCATAAAATAACGTGGCAATGCAGTAAACTGTCAATCAATGCAACTGCAAATTAATGTATAGAGCAAACAAAGAAATCTCAAATCATTGCGACAAATGGATGCAAAATTACAAATTCCTTTATTAAGCCGGGGAACGTTATTGGCTCTAAGTCTTCCACAAAGTCGATGGCCAGGCCCGACATTTTACTGATGGTTCCAGGAATTTATAATTCATTCATTGTGCTGGCGATAGCTCGCCTACTCTCCGCAAAGGACACCGTGGGGATATTTAACGTCCACAAACTCATGACGGAAGTCCGTCTTGATGGCCTCTCATGGAATGTGCACACGTCGATGTAGTATCGACTTGCATGCGAAACACCAGGATGGCAGTTTATAGCTGGGTCCAGATTCGAACCCGGGCTCGACAGCTCAGAGGCAAGTGCGTAAACCACCACCACGCCATCTTGCCAGCCTTTGATTGTCCCCATCAAATATCGTTTTGCAAATCGTTGCAACGAATATAACTTTTGCAGATACGATAAGAAAAAATAGACCGCATTGGCCTTGGAACCGCCTTCCGAGATGGCCAAGTAATCCAACTACATTCACATTATCAAATAGACATCTCTATGCGAGACTGGGAAAGGCAAATGTCAAACCACCGTGTTTAAACCTCACGAAGAAATTTCTCCGGCAGCACCTGAATCTGTATGGTCGTATATGGAACATCTGTCTGAATCAGAATCCCAATTCCAGACCAACAAGGACTGAAATTGGTGTGTGTGTGTGTGTGTGTGTGTGTGTGTGTGTGTGTGTGTGTGTGTGTATTCCAACACCAATGTTCCATTTGAATATAGATGTTGCTTCGGTAATACTGTTCGCCATTTCCTTCGACGGGTAGGCTATCTGCATCCACTGGTTGGTTCCGCTTGCTTATAAAGTGCGCTCAGAATGTTCGCCGCACGCCCCCGCATACATGAGGATCCCAATGGTGACACCAACTTTGACGCATTACAGGACATTGTCAGGCGCCTCCTTCAAAAGGACATTTCTCCTGCATGGGGATGCTTTTAATTAACCACGAGCATTCGTTCTGGAAGCATCTTCGTCGGTCCCTACTATCAACCTGTAATACTCCGCATCATCATTGGTGCATCCTTTCGGTTTTGTGAATAGTTAAAAAGCTGTCAATTGGAAGTAGGCAGCAATATGTCATCTCACGAGTCGGGTTGGGAGGACAATGGGCCGAATGTTTAATCATCAAGTCATCAATGGTGTAGAGAAGTCACATTGTGTGCCAGGACATTGTCAGGTTGAAGGGCCCATTGTTTGTCGGGCCCCTTTGTTCGGTTAGTACTGGCAGCTTGGACTCCATAAACGCTTATAAACATCAATGGAGAATACCTGGTTCATTGCTTTGTTCATTGTGCTCACTCCAACAATTGTTTTCTCAACATCATAAATGCAATTGCTAAAGTGATTCATTCTCATTCTGAAGTGATTCGAACACTCTTTCATTCTGTCGCTCCAGCTCGTTATAAAGTTGGACCTTCGAACATCAAAGTAACACAACACAGTAAAAGCACAGCATCAAAGTAACACACGATTTGGATTATGTGTGATCCAGCTCTGCCTGGAACATGTTCGCTTGCCCATGTTATTGCTCTTTTGAATAGTGCACACGTGGTTGACTATACCCGGGATAAAAGCGAAGCGTAGTAACCATAGGAGTGTAGGTTTGAACTGTTGGCAAGATGGAACCCACATTTCACGGCAGGCCTATTGTGCGTACTATGCACAAAGTATGAGTGAGCTCGGAGAAGTCCCCAAACATGGTATGAAGGAATTATTAAACTCTGCAACTGAAGTTGCATCAAATTCTTTATTTTTAACATTGCCTGAGGCCCAGCAGGAGTTTGTGCACTTGTCGCATAAAAGGTTTGCAGTCACAGGGCAAACGAACACCACCGAAGTCCATTTAGGGGACGACCTTTCATTCCAAGGACGTCGGGAAACAAAAATGTGATCGACACAATATGCGAGATTTTATCATAGAAACCAGTAATGTGAGCAACCCACATGGTGAATACCAATTAGGCCAATGTTCCATCCTCACTACTCGTGAAACGAGATGGTATTCATAGAATATTTACCCTGCGCAGTCAAATTGTTTGAGCCAACTCTTCTGTTTTTGAACATTTTTTTCTTTGATCCAATATGGCTGCCAGACCACGTGAGCAAAGACATCATCAATTTATATTCTCTATTATAATTGTTGCATAGATCATGCCCAATACATTTCCAACTGATCAGACTAAGCGTTGTCCCTGTCGAATTATGACGTCATATTTATGGCACCAATGACGTCATCGTTAACAACACCTATTCCCCATATGGAGTTCTTTACAATTAGCCATGTTTCCATGCAGCGGCTTTGGAAATATAGAGGTGCACCATTTATCGGTTTTTCCAAGATGGCGCCTGGACCACATGACCTATGACGTCATCATTATCATAAAAATATTCTACATGAGGAGGCGC
>NC_136274.1:16761797-16806797 GCF_964187855.1 Myxine glutinosa
ACAGACAAACAGCAACCAACTTCTTTCCTTGTGTCCATGGAAAAAAGTCCTAGCAGTGTCCATGTGGTTCTTACCTCTCGCACCCCCACCCCCTTCCCACGCCTCCTTCCCCCAAGCCCTCTCCGTCCCACAGATCTCCCGATGTCCCTGCTCTCAAATGTTGTACTTGTGTGCTTCCCCTTCTCTCCCCATCTTGTCTCCCGCTCCCTTTATTTCGTCTTATGTGTCCGTTTTTTTTTTTTGTCATTGATGTCAGCTCTTACACGAGCCTCGATCTTGTATACCAAACAAACTGACAAACGGACAAACGGACTCAAATGCAATACCCTCTCCTCATTCGAGGGTAATAATTTTTCCTGCACGCATGCGTGCTCATTTGTGTGAATACTTTTCATGCTTGCCAAGAAAGTAGGAGATGTCATTCACTTTGCCGCACTCAAACGGTCAGAAAAGGTTTCCTAGCAGAGCAGGACGTTTGAGTCAATTGGTGAAAGAACGCCACACTGGCAGGTAGATCCAATTGGGTCTCCTTTCCAGGAACGGGGCTGGCAAAAGTTAATCAACTGATGACATAAATCAAGTTGATTGAAAAGTTTGCTTTACATCACTTCTGTGCATCGATTTGTCCAATTAGTCCTCAATTATTTTTTGACAAAGCCACGCAAAACCAGGTTCCTGGGATTCAGGGACGGTACCTTAATTCGGAGGAGATGCCAATTGGAATGCCACAAATGAGGTCAGAAATGATGAACAGCCGAGTGAAAGAAATCACTCAAACGATCCACCTTCCCTCAGGGAAATCCCAAGCGCAGTAAAGCGACTGCATCCCAGAGGCTGTTACACTTGGGAGCCCAAGCGGTGGTATTCCGGTTTGATGAACGATAAGGTTTCCAAAAGGTTCACGCAAAGTTCTCAAAATCTTTCCCGAAGGGGAGAAAATGTTTGCTCGGAGAAACGACAATAGCAGTACGCTCCGTGCGGTGGGAGCTCAATGCAAAGAGGTTCAGGTTTCGTTGCTCAATTGTAAGCCAAATCAATGGTTGTAGTCCCACCACAAGAGGTGGACGTTGGAGATATTCTTTGGCATCTCGGGATATGGGGAAAAAAAAGAAGACTTTCATTGAGAAGAAACTTATTGGAATACGTTGGCAACTTCTGATCCATTCTGCTCGTGTGCAGAGGCACAAAAGGGCCGCGATCAGGTCTGAAAGTCATTTCAGGAAGCAGATAGACATCTAAAGGACCTTTAAGGGGCAAGAAAGGATTGATATTTTTGGACAAACATCTCAACAACAACAAAAAGTTATCTTGTCATTTCAAACCTCCTCGTAAGTCTCATCGAAGTTGAAACAGTAGCGCATTGAGTAAAGAAAGACGGAAAGCCAAGATGGCTCGGAAATCCGATTCAATGTCCGGACGAACCGAACTGCTGGCAGAATGTCGCACTAAGTGTGACAACGACACATCTTGCATTCCCGGAACGTCCTTAGAAAACAATAATACAAAGCAGGAATCCTGCCACGAGGGAAAAGCGCTTTGAAAGAGTTGGGATGACGGGGGACAGCGGAAGCCACAATGAAATTCAAATGGAGAGGAAGTTGGACCCAATGTAGTGCAAGGCTTTAATAAAGTGCGATTGAACAGGTGCGGGCAACAACAGCAGCAGCAGCAGACATGGGATTCCACAAGCCAGAGTCGCTCTAGTGTATGGGCTGCCTCAGCACTTCACTTCTCCACATCAAATTATCCACTGCATTGTACATACAAGAGAGCGAGGAATTGTACATACAGCATGCGTGTGCTGTTTATACATCCCCTGAACAGAAACAGCCTTCACAGAAAGTTCTGCCCTTGTCAGATTTGTCTATAATAATTGGACTCTCCTAACCGATGGAAGCCTTTCTTGGATTTTCTCAAGAGGATCCTGATCTACATTATTCATTCTTCCTTATCTGGATACTTAATGGAAGGTCTGACCAGCAGGCCGGTCGGTGTCAGAGCTTTGTTTATTGGATGGTGCTCAGAGTTTAGAAAGTTTTGTAAGAATCAAATTGTTTTTTTGTGAAGGAAAAATCCAAGTGTTTGATCCGATCAAAACTGACTGTAATCAGGAATCTCTACATGTGGAGGGGGTGGGGGAAGTATGTGGTAAAGAAACAATTAATTAAATTCCCATGCTCTCACTATGTTCCCCCACAAGGATTGGATTAGAACTCTACAGATTGAATGACTCTTATAGTTTACTTCCCTGGCCAACCTTTGGAAGAGGTACAGCCTGGGAACTCCGAGGCCTCAATCTCCGTCCGTCTGTCCCTCTGTCTGTCACACACTTCTCAGTGGGACGTCATTATGGCATTACATCATGAGAGAATGACATATCCAAACTGACCTCCAAGGTAGGCCACCTTACTATTCTCCACAGATCCAAGTCAATTATGAGTCTCTTAGAGCTCATTACATTGTAGAACACCTTCCTCTGAAGTATTGTGGAATGTAGCTCTCCATTCTGGGGTGGCGTAGCTACTTCCCATCTTGCTACGATGGAGGTGATTGAATCCAAGGCTGGGCATGTTATTGGCATCTTCTGGCAGGATGTTAAGTCCCAATGTCTGCTTCTTTCCCGCTGCAGGTAGGTCCATGACCTCTCAGTCTTCTATCTGAGATACCGCACTCCACCTTTGTCCCTAAGTATGTCTCTCCACCCTACCCCAGCCTTCCCAGCTCATATAAGTTATTTTATTCACAAACACACCTTGTTACTCTCACAAAGTCAAAGGTGAACACTCATCTCCATTCCTTCATCCCTCTATTCTCTCATCTGTGGTGGGCAAGCAAGGTAGTCGAGACTCTAGAGGTATGTGTACTCGCATCTGAGCTGTTGAGCCGGGGTTTGAATCTCAGCTCAGCATCTGTCACCCTGGTGTGTCACATGCAGTCTGAAACATCAATCAATGTGTGCACGGTCCCTAAGATAGATATTAAACTTGGCGTCACATCCGCTAGCATGACTTGGTGGACATTAAAGATCTAACGGCATCCTTCGCGAAGACTAGGCGTTAAATTGAGTGCACCCTTAACCAAATTACAAATTACTGCCTGAATTGAACATAGCAAGTGGTCTAGTGTTCTTGGAGGTTCCATGACACCAGGTTACACCGCTTGAGCTATCTTAGAGTGTTGTTGCTGCCTGGGCTTCAGTTTCCGCACTACAACCAAATCGACCAGACAGTTCGCACGTTTCATGTGAACGGCCTTCTTCAGATACTAAGGGCATCCAACAGCTCATCTGCGGAACAGACACCGTGTTTTCGGTCTTAATTCCCTTCCTCCAGTCCTTCCGGATTGCTGCCCAGCGTCACCTCATGCTTTCTCAAATCTTTCCCCTGTTCTCTTCAACTCTCAATGACCCCTCCCACTCCTTCCTTTCCATTCCTGCACCACCATGTAACCACCCATCAGCTAGAATCCCCTGATGCCTCCTCCATCCTCCCTGATGTGCTTTGTGTATTTTTTATTATCAACCATTTATGTAGTAGTTTGAAATTACATGGGGGGGAAAGGTATAACCGAGCTCAATGTGAAACTCAAATTGAAAATCTCTCTCTTCCATAAGTTCGGATTTTAAAGTTAAAAAACAACCCCACAAACGGAACCAATAAGACTCATTCAGGTGGTGTACACGCAGATGAGCAGTATTTCTGAGCACTCCGTTAAGAATATGTGGGAGGTGAATCTGTCTGGTACTTCCTTAATGACAAATTCCAGCATTAGAAACTTCCTCGTCCGTCTATTAAATTAGGCAGATTTCTCCGTCTTTCTGTACCTGTCTGTCGCACACTTTTCGCTGGGATGTCATTGTAGATTTACATCTGGCGCTCGGCTAGGCCTCTATGAATGTGTACGTCATCCCAGCACTGGTCGTCATCCCATCTAGCACCGAACCCTTCCCGTCCGCTTCAATGGTGACAGTTGAACACTTGGCTCTATCTGACGTCTGTACACAACGGGCTGAATGCCAGATACTAAGGGTCGGGATGATGGATTTTGCAAGATGTAGGTGTTGTAAGATGGAGGTGTTGAAAGATGGAGGTGTTGAAAGATGGAGGTTTTGTAAGATGGAGGTTTTGTAAGATGGAGGTTTTGTAGGACGGAGGTGTTGTAAGATGGAGGTGTAGCAAGTTGATGGTGTAGTAAGATTAAGGGGTAGTAAGATGGCGGTGCAGTAATATGGCGGTGCAGCAAGATGGCGTTGCAGAAAGATGGCGGTGCAGAAAGATGGCGGTGCAGCAAGATGGCGGTGCAGCAAGATGGCGGTGCAGCAAGATGGCGGTGCAGCAAGGTGGCGGTGCAGAAAGATGGCGGTATAGAAAGATGGCGGTGCAGTAAGATGGCCGTGCAGTAAGATGGCCGTGCAGTAAGATGGCGGTGTAGTAAGATAGAGGTGTAGTAAGATGGCGGTGTAGCAAGGTGGTGGTGTAGTAAGGTGGCGGTGTAGCAAGATGGCGGTGTAGTAAGATGGCGGTGTAGCAAGATGGCAGTGTATTAAGATGGTGGTGTAGTAAGATGGCGATGTAGTAAGGTGGTGGTGTAGCAAGAGGGTGGTGTAGTAAGGTGGCGGTGTAGGAAGTTGGCAGTGTAGCAAGGTGGCGGTGTAGCAATATGGTGGTGTAGTAAGGTGGCGGTGTCGGAAGTTGGCGGTGTAGCAAGGTGGTGGTGTAGTAAGATGGCGGTGCAACAAGGTGGCGGTGTAGCAAGATGGCGGTGCAGTAAGATGGCGGTGTAGCAAGATGGCAGTGTATTAAGATGGTGGTGTAGTAAGATGGCGATGTAGTAAGGTGGTGGTGTAGCAAGAGGGTGGTGTAGTAAGGTGGCGGTGTAGGAAGTTGGCAGTGTAGCAAGGTGGCGGTGTAGCAATATGGTGGTGTAGTAAGGTGGCGGTGTCGGAAGTTGGCGGTGTAGCAAGGTGGCGGTGTAGCAAGGTGGCGGTGTAGCAAGATGGCGGTGTAGTAACATGACCGTGTAGTAAGATGACCGTGTAGTAAGATGGCGGCGTAGTAAGATGACCGTGTAGTAAGATGACCGTGTAGTAAGGTGGCGGTGTAGCAAGGTGGCGGTGTAGCAAGGTGGCGGTGTAGCAAGATGGCGGTGTAGTAAGATGACCGTGTAGTAAGATGGCGGTGTAGCAAGGTGGCGGTGCAGCAAGGTGGCGGTGTAGCAAGGTGGCGGTGTAGTAAGGTGGCGGTGTAGGAAGTTGGCAGTGTAGCAATATGGTGGTGTATTAAAATGGTGGAGTCGTAAGATGGTGCTACATCTGGGACAGAGTGCGACGCTCAGCCTTTACGGGTCGTGTATCATTCATGACCGAATGAGAATTGCATTTTGAAAGGTGAAAAAAACGACATAATGTGTGAACCCTGGAAACATGAAACAAATTAATATTAATGTGAAATGGTGAATAATTATGCGTATTACGAAAATTAATGCTGAATTGTAAGCAGGAACAAAATTGTTTCTGGAATAGAAAATCTGCAAATATTGACTCTCAATAATCTGCATTACTGTGCTGTAACAAACACAAGTTATGTTGTAGTGTTGTACAACTACCGTCAGCGAAGCCACAGGTTCAATACCAGTGTAGCGGCTACCGCTGGGTTTTCACAATCGCCTTGCACCTATCAAGGACGCGGAGCGATCACCATGCCGGGCTCGTCCAGGACGCCCGGGCAGGCTCGCCCTCAACTTGCCAGGCCGCAGCCAGGACGCTGGGCCACGCCCCCTCTCGCCTTTCCTGGGCAAACGCTCCGGGATAATATGTATATATATTGCTGCCCGATAAACGGGCTTTTCAGAGTGCCTGAGTGTTTGGTTTGATTAAAGCAACTCGGATGAATTCCAGCTTTTTGTCGCGTCCATTCTTCTGATCGACGTGGGAGCCCCAGCTCCTTCATTGGTGACCTACCGACATGGACACGGCAGTCGCCCTTAAACTGCCTACCTTCTGGGAGGCTCACGCGGCGGTTTGGTTCGCACAGGCGGATTCCCTGTTCGCCCTGCGAGACATCACGGCCGACGACACCCGCTTCCACCATGTGGTAGCAGCGCTCGGTTCGGCCACCGCGGCCCGTGCCCTGAGCCTCCTCGAGAGCCCGCCAGCCGCTGACAAATACGGCGCGATTAAGAAGCTTCTCCTCGACGCTTTCGCCCTCCCATCGGCGGAACGCGCACGGCGCCTGCTCGACCTGCCCGAGCTCGGCGACACGCGCCCTTCTGAGCGAATGGACTACATGCTTTCACTGCTCGGCGAGCACTCTCCGGCATTCCTGTCCCGGGAGCTGTTCCTCCGTCAGCTGCCTAACCCGGTACGCCTCGCCCTGGCAAGCACGACGATCACAGATCCCCGGGCCCTTGCCAGAGAAGCCGACAAAATCTCCGCCGCAGGTCAGCGCATCGCAGAGGCGACATGGGACCCACCGCCGTCCGACGCAACACCCATGGCGCCCGAGCACCCGGCACGGTCGACGACCGAACTGCCGACGCAATTGGCGGCCGCTACACCGAGCCGACCACCTCCAGCACGACGACCGGGGCCTCCACCTGACCAAGCGTGGTGTTATTATCATGCCAGGTTCGGACAGAAGGCCCGGACATGCCGACCCCCGTGCACCTTCGGCAGGCCGGGAAACGGCCGGGCCGGCGTTCATTACCAGCCATGAGCGCCGGCCACACGGGCAACTTACTGTTCATCACGGATAAAGCGTCCGGACGGCGCTTCCTGTGCGACACCGGCGCCCAACTGAGCGTCATACCCGCCTCTGACCAGGACAGGCAGTCCGCGGTTTGCGGCCCCTCCTAGGTTGCGGCCAACGGATCGACCATCCGCACCTTCGGCCCGCGCAACGTCACCCTCTGCTTCGGCGGCCAACGCTTTGCTTGGACGTTTGTAACCGCAAACGTGCCCATGGCTCTGCTAGGCGCCGACTTCCTCTGCGCACACGGACTGCTGGTGGACGTCCAACGGCGTCGTTTAATCAACGCCAAAACTTTCAGCTCCCTGGTATGCACATTGAGCAGCTCCACGCCGACCGAGCTGGCATGCGCCGTCCCGGCGGCAAACGAGTTTGCTCGCCTGCTCACGGAGTTCCCGGCCCTCACGCGGCCGACGTTTTCGGCCGTCGCAGTACGGCATGGGATCGAGCACCGCATACCAACTACGGGCCCGCCGGTCTACGCCAGGGCCCGCCGCCTCGACCCAGCCAAGCTCGCCGTGGCGAAGGCCGAATTCGACGCGTTGGAGCACCTCGGCATCGTGCGGCGCTCCGATAGCGCGTGGGCCTCGCCACTGCACATCGTGCCAAAGCCGGGGGGTGGATGGCGCCCGTGTGGCGACTACCGCCGTCTCAATGACGCTACCACCCCCGACACGTACCCGATCCCGCATATCCAAGACTTCTCCGCCCGTCTGGCGGGACGGGTCATTTTTTCGAAAATTGATCTCATACGGGGATATCACCAGGTACCTGTCAGGGCGGCCGACGTCCCTAAAACGGCAGTCATCACGCCGTTCGGCTTATTCGAATTCTTGCGGATGCCGTTTGGTCTCAAGAACGCGGCTCAGGCGTTCCAGCGCTTGATGGACAGCGTGCTGCGTGACCTGCCGTTCCTTTTCGTTTACCTGGACGACATCCTCGTCGCCAGCACGTCCCGGGCCGAGCACCTCCTCCACCTCCGAACACTGTTCGGGCGCCTCAGCGAGCACGGCCTCATCGTCAACCCGGCCAAATGCCACTTCGGCACAACGGCCGTTGATTTTTTGGGCCACCACATCACCAAGAACGGGGCCGTGCCGCTGCCAACCAAGGTCGAGGCCATCACCACGTTCCCGCGTCCCCGCACCATAAAGGCCCTGCAGGAATTCCTGGGAATGGTGAATTTTTATCACCGCTTCGTGCCCCGCGCTGCTCAACTCATGCGGCCCCTCTACGAAGCCCTCCGGGGCAAGCCGGCCAAGCACGACATCGCCTGGTCCGCAGCAATGGATGCGGCCTTCCAAAGCTCAAAGCGGGCCCTCGCCGACGCAACACTGCTCGCTCACCCGGTGCTCAACGCTCCCATCGCCCTCACCACGGATGCCTCCGACTACGCGGTGGGCGCCGTACATGAGCAATGGGTGAACGGGGTTTGGCAGCCACTCGCTTTTTTCAGCCGGCAGCTCCGGCCGAACGAGCTCAAATACAGCACGTTTGACCGGGAGCTCCTCGGTCTACACCTGGCCGTCCGCCATTTCCGCCACCTCCTGGAGGGCCGACCTTTCACGGCGTTCGTCGACCACAAGCCGTTGGTTTACGCCATGGCCAAGGTCACGGAGCCGTGGTCGGCCCGCCAACAGCGCCACCTCTCCGCCGTGTCGGAGTTTACCACGGACATCCGGCACGTCGCCGGCAAAAACAACGCCGTGGCCGACTGTCTTTCCCGGGCCAGCGCGAACGCGGTCCACCTGGGCGTGGACTTTGCGCTTATGGCGGCGGACCAAACCACCGACACCACGGTGCAAGCCCTCCGGGCGGCGGACACGGGCCTCCGCCTGGCCGACATCCCCTTCGCGGACACTGTCCTGCTCTGCGACGTCTCCCAAGGCCAGCCTCGCCCCATCGTGCCCGTCACCTGGCAACGCCGCATCTTCGCCTCCCTCCACGGCCTTTCCCACCCGGGCCGGAAAGCTTCCCAGAAGCTGGTGTCGGCGCGATTCGCCTGGCAAGGCCTTCGTCGGGACGTCCGCGATTGGACCAGCACCTGCACGGCCTGCCAACGGGCCAAGGTCCACCGACACACCCAGGCCCCGCTGGCACCTTTCACCGTGCCCGAACGACGTTTCGACCACGTCAACGTGGATCTGGTGGGCCCCCTCCCCCCGTCACGGGGGTTCACACACCTGCTCACCATGGTGGACAGGACCACCAGGTGGCCGGAGGCCGTTCCCCTCGTCTCCACCACCACCGCCGACGTGGCGCAGGCTTTCATCGCCACCTGGGTCGCCCGCTTCGGCGCACCGGCGGACATCTCGTCAGACCGCGGACCACAGTTCACCTCCGAGCTGTGGGGCGCGGTCGCCCGCAACCTGGGGGTCAAGCTCCACCGTACTACGGCCTACCACCCCCAAGCAAACGGGTTGTGCGAGCGATTCCACCGCTCCATGAAGGCCGCGCTCATGGCCGGCCTTCAAGACGGCGGTTGGGCCGACCGGCTGCCGTGGGTCCTTTTGGGCCTCTGCACGGCCCCCAAGGAGGACCTCCAGGCATCCACCGCCGAGCTGGTCTATGGCCAGGCGCTACGCGTCCCGGGCGAATTCGTGCCCGACGCTACCAGTCCCTGGTCCGCAGCTCACCAGCGCTCGGACCTCCAGGAGGCCGCCCGACGGTTTGCCCCCGTGCCAACATCCCACCACGGTGACCCCCAGTCCTACGTCCCCCCAGCACTTCGCACAGCGGAGTATGTTTTTGTGCGTCACGACGCACATCGGGGGCCACTCCGGCCGCCGTACGACGGGCCCTTCCGGGTGCTGCGACGGGACGACAAGTCGTTCGTCATCGACATCGGCGGCAGGTCGGACCGGATTGCGGTGGACCGCCTCAAGCCGGCGCACGTGGACGTCGACCACCCACCACGGGTGGCCCTTCCGCCGCGGCGAGGCCGCCCCCCGTCCACGGTGCCCCCCACTCGACCGCCCACCACCACACCGGACCCCCTCCCACGACCCGCCAGGGGTCGCTTCGGCCGGGTCATCAGGACCCCCCTCAAATTGACCCTGCCGGTGCAAGTCGATTCTGGGGGGACGTGTGTAGCGGCTACCGCTGGGTTTTCACAATCGCCTTGCACCTATCAAGGACGCAGAGCGATCACCATGCCGGGCTCGTCCAGGACGCCCGGGCAGGCTCGCCCTCAACTTGCCAGGCCGCAGCCAGGACGCTGGGCCACGCCCCCTCTCGCCTTTCCTGGGCAAACGCTCCGGGATAATATGTATATATATTGCTGCCCGATAAACGGGCTTTTCAGAGTGCCTGAGTGTTTGGTTTGATTAAAGCAACTCGGATGAATTCCAGCTTTTTGTCGCGTCCATTCTTCCGAACGACGTGGGAGCCCCAGCTCCTTCACCAGCATCATTAAAAAGAGCAAACACTCATGTGATGCTCAATTCTCGACATGGGTTGTCTTGAATATCACCAGAAAGACAATCCTTGTTCCATTACCGCCATGATTCATTGGCACAGCAGAGATACGGTGTCCCTGCAGTGAGCCCGTCGCAGGAAATGAATGAATGAATGAATTATGAGAGTGCAACCAAAGTCCACTAGTTGCCCCGTGAATCCCACGGAGAGCAATTTGAGCAAACCGTATGTGATGCAAATCAAGAAGTTGTTCTTGTCCTGCTCTGTCTCGTCCTGAAAATGTACAATGAATTTAGGAACACACGTAAAGAGTTGAAACTTGCGTCATATTCATCACCAATCGGATCATATTACGCAAAACAACATCAATGGGAAGGGGGCGGAAGTCTTCTGGGAAAATTTATTTTGAATTGGCTGAGAGAAGATGATTATTCTTTTGTCATTTTCATGAATTTGTTATAATCACATAAATAGTCACCAATTTGAAATCTGATATCAAACTTCAAATTGAATTGACGATATATCAGGAAGTCGGAAGACTTCCTATTTGGGATGACACAATTGCTCAAAAAAGAAAATCTACCAAGATACAAACTTGTAAACCTATAAAAGTACCGAGCAGCCAGTCCTCTGTGGAGGTTTTCACATCATAACAAATAATAATTTTACAGTGGGAAGGTGCGTGACACCTCAAATTTTTCATAACCGGAAATGATTCCACAAGAGGTAGGTGCAACTGAATATTTATACATTGAACAATGAAGTGGCAAGAGGGGTGGGCGGGACAACGACTGTCAATCAGGCTGATGGGGGTGGGGCCACAAGCCTGGTGTTGGCTTAGCGGTTAGGGTGCCGGCTTGGGATCCGAGGATCCTGGGTTCGAATCCCGGTCGATCGCTGAATTAACACCATTGGGGTTGACTCGGCCTGTCATCCTCCCGAGGTCGGCAAATTCAGTACCATTTCACTGGTAATTCCCTGTGTGTCGCAAGAGGCGACTAACAGGGCTGGCGGCAGGAAGGGCATCCGGCCATAAAACATTGCTTCAAAAAGGGGACCACCGTGCCCGAAAAAGGGCACGGTGGTCCCCTCTAAAGGTGGTTCAGTAATGTACCATTACAATGCAAGTACATCTATAAAGTTTGCACTACAACATTTATAAATAGTGGGGCGGCTTAGCCCAAATATTCAAAAGAATTGTGCATTTTGTGATACAAGCACCAAATTTGGCACAAATGTACATTAATATGTTGCGAACATTTTCAGATATTGGGCCACTTGAAATTCCGTAATTTTTTTTTTCAAATTTTTTCAAATTTCGTAATTTCAAATTTTTCGGGTGACACCGTCACAATTTCGGTCTTCGAGGCCGGCCGATAGGCAAAGTGTGACCGGAAGGGACGAGGTTCTCCTGACCACGTGGCCCTCGATCTGGGAAGCGAGAGGCGTTCCATTAGTGGACGCGCCCCTCACGCCCGACTTTTGGGCGGCCCCGGCAGGCCGTTTGTTTTGACGTTCCGTGACAGGCCCCGCACCCCCACCTCCGGGCCGACCGGAAGCTTGTGCTGAGTACATCATACCTGAACAACTCAGTGAGGCAGAACACAGCAGTGCACACCAGGGTGACCCCTTCAGTGCATAAACCAATTAACCTGTCCACTGCAGGGCATATAGAAATGAAGTTATTTTCTGCATATAATAATAATATAAGTTCAGTTCTATATAACAATTTCTGTTATCACCACTACCACTACAACTACCACTACTACAAGCTTTGTCTGGAATTTTGTGGACTAACAGACAAACAGACATACAGACAAGCTGGGATCAAAACATTACCTCCTTCCACCATTGAGTGTAGAGGTAAACATCATGGAAATTATATCATGCCCTAGATTTAATTCATGCTTACCCGTGTATTTGCTTCACTGGTTCACAAGGTCTTTTGCATACATGTAATTCAGACTCTCGTCTTCATTGCTGACCACACAATGTTCGCAACATATTAATGTACATTTGTGCCAAATTTGGTGCTTGTATCACAAAATGCACAATTCTTTTGAATATTTGGGCTAAGCCGCCCCACTATATCGGCCGGCCTCGAAGACCGAAATTGTGACGGTGTCACCCGAAAAATTTGAAATTACGAAATTTGAAAAAATTTGAAAAAAAAAATTACGGAATTTCAAGTGGCCCAATATCTGAAAATGTTCGCAACATATTAATGTACATTTGTGCCAAATTTGGTGCTTGTATCACAAAATGCACAACAGGTTTGCTATGCTGCTACACTAAAACTAGAACGGCACTCGGTAGAGAGCATACCTCCACCACTGATTGGCCGAATCTGGATCCGGTCCTGAACCAAAATCCAATCACCTTGTTCATATCACCTACCCAACCTCTCCACCAACTTTCGTGTTAATTCATCCATAACGTTTTGAGGCATCCTGTTCAGACAGACCAATAGACTGATTGACAGATAGAGTAAGAGACTTAAACAGGAGTGAAAATACATAACCACCTTTGGAGGAGGAGGTACAAATGCAAAAGAATGTTGAGATGTTACTTCAAAAAGTATGTAAACAAGGTAGGAATGATCATAAGAAATGATCATGTGAAACCATCCCCAAATCTTTCTTTGAATATTGGTTGTTCCTAAAAAAGACAAAGATGTATCGAACACATGTCACTCGAGCATACCTCCGCCAGGTGAACAGTTTACGTTTTGTATCCCAGAGTGGACCAGAAAATCACAACACAGAATCACATTTAATCAAAATCATCCGTCCTCAACTTTTTGAGATATCCAGCTGTGTATCGTTTTTGAAGATATAAAACTACCGTCAGCAAAGCTACAGGTTCAATAGCGACATCTACCAAAACGACATCTCCCAAAGGTGAAGAATCACGTAAAAATTATACTAGCCAGATCCGGATCTGGATCTTCACCAAAATCGAATCAATTCGTCCTTGTCAAACACACAACCTGTCCACCAAGTTTCGTCCAAATCCGTCCATAACTTTTTGAGATATCCTGATATGTATCGGTTTTAGCCCGATCTCCCCAATGGTGAAGAATCACTTAATAATTAAATAATTCTCATATCCGAATCCATATTCACATCTTCACCAAAATCGAATCGATCAGTCCTTGTCACACACAACACACAACACACAACACACACACACACACACACACACACACACACACACACACACACACACACACACACACACACACACACACACACACACACACACACACACACATTATTCAAAGAAAGATGTCGGGATGGTTTCACATGATCATTTCTTGTGATCATCCCTACCTTGTTTACAAACTTTTTGGAGTAACATCCTTCCATCCCTCTACAAACATAAAAAGGTGAAGGGTGAAGAGGGAGTGGGAAAGGGAGGGGAGTGGGAAGGGGAGTGGAAACTTTGACCGCTTCCGGAATGGTTTTATTATTTGTGTTAAAATGTCTGGTGATTGTTTTGTGTTTATTTATGTGAATTTGTACTTGTATATAACTCATTAATCAAAAAGGTATAGGCACTATAGAGTGATTTTGAAAAAATCCCCAAAAACGAACTTTTGTTTTTCAAAAAAAAAAAAGAATTTCCCTAAAACACTCCCAGGCATTGACTGATGATCCGCTGAAAGTTTGACGCAGATCCGTTCAGCCATCTTTAAGAAAAATGGCGACACACAGATGGCTTTCTTATATAGTAGATATCAAAGTTCAGCTCAAGCGATGCCTGGAGGCGAATTTGTCCAATGAAAAGATTTTATTGATGAGTATTGTTAGCGCTACAGGTAAAAAGGTTTGAGTGTGGAACGTATAATTAGCACTACTAACGTGGTTATACAGGTAAATAGGTAACATGTGAAAATTGAACAGAAAGCCTAAGTCACGGTTGAAAATAATTATTAATTATAAGTAGTTTGTCAAATTGCCTGATGAGGAAGAAAAATGTTGACTTACCATAGTTCTCATCATTCAAGCGAGTGACCTATCATGAGACCGTGTGTGTGTGTGTGTGTGTGTGTGTGATGCTTTTTGTGTCTATTTATTACGTAGTCTTTAATTAATTACGTACTATTGAAATGTACCTTTTAACTCTTTAGACTGCTGAGACCCCTTCGGCCTATGAAGACCGCTAACATCCTTAAGACCCAGAAGACCTAAAAGACCCAAAAGCCCTAAAAGACCCAGAAGACCCAAAAGTTCCCAGAAGCCCTACAAGTCCCCGAGGACCCAAAAGACCCAGATCACCTAAATGTCTCTGACAACCCCAAAGACCCAGAGGACCCAAAAGGGTCTAAATACCCAATAGTTCCAAGCACCCAAAAGACTCAGAAGACCCAAAAGACCCAGATGACCCAAAAGACATGGATGACCCAAAATTCCCCGAAGACCCAAAAGACCGAGAGGACACAAAAATTCCCGAGTATCCAAAGAGAACCCGACGACTCAAACGAACCTGTGCACCCAAAAGACTCCCGAATCCAGCAGACAGATATACTACAAGGCGGTGCAGACCAATGAAAATTTGGTCCAATGGACCAACGGGCCCCCTAGTATCTTAAATGGAGGAAACCTAAATTTCCTTTGAGATTCAAGGTTGTGGTGCAATTCAAGGAGGTGCAAGGAGGTGCAAGGTGCAATTCAATTCAAGGAGATTCAACCAAGACCCTGGTGTTGGGCTAGCAGCTAGGGTGCCGGCTTAGGATCCTAGGATCCTGGGTTCGAATCCCGGTCGATCGCTGAATTAACGCCAGGGGGGTTGACTCAGCCTGTCATCCTTCCGAGGTCGGCTAATTGAGTACCAGTTCACTGGTAATTCCCTGCTTGTCGTAAAAGGCGACAAAAAGGGTTGGCGGCAGGAAGGGCATCCGGCCGTAAAACATTGCTTCAAAAAGGGGACCGAAAACCAACAACTACCATGGTCCCCGAAAAAGGCCAACCCCCGCAAGGCCTCTAAAGGTGGTTATTTAAAAAAAATTTTTATTCAAGGTTACAATGATCGTTTTCCAGAGCGTCTGATAAGCTAATGCAGAAGGACGTTGTGAGATGTCAATGTACACTTTAACACAGGAGGAGGCCCTTTGGGCACAATGTCTGCGCTAACACTCATCCAATTGAATCGATTAACTCTCTGTGGGCAGGGTGATGTTCAGGCAGGTTCAGGCAGGTTCAAGCAGGTTCAAGCAGGTTCAGGCAGGTTCAGGCAGGTTCAAACAGGTTCGGGCAGATTCAGGCAGGTTCAGGCAGGTTCAGGCAGGTTCAAACAGGTTCAGGCAGGTTCAAACAGATTTAGACAGGCCCTGCATCATCTGGGTCGTGCTCCCTTTGACCACGAGGCTGTTATTTCGATCTCCCAACCTCTTATCCAACTTCGCCACCAAAAAAATTCATGCTGGAGAAATATAACTTTGTATTTGGAGACTGCACTGGACTTTTAAATCCGATAAAGCCAAACAACTTCCATGGAAAGAGAAATTTGGCCAATTCATATTAACATCGTCTTTAGTGAAGAATCACTATCGAGAGAACCATTTATGGACCTCAACTAACCCATTGGCACAATATGGTCGATGTAGCTCTTCCATAAATGAGATAACCACTCCTAACCCAATCAACAAATATACCCAACGCTTCCATCCCGTTGTTTTCCAACCGATGTGCGAATCTCACGTTGAAATGTACTGATGTCCACCAATGTCATCCTCCTGCATGTTTTATACACGAGCTCTTGCCTGAGTCTTGGATCAATGTAGGAATAAAAAAGTCCCCATAAAATAAAAAGTAATTAAGAGTGTTATTGTTTTATGAACATTGTGAAATATTTAGTGGTCAACCAGCCAATGGAAGGAGATTGATTACCTGCGTATGATGAATGCGCTCATAAATGCTTCAATTTGTAGCTAAAAATTTGAAAAGGACACCACTCATTCATCAAATATGAACTGTGGCATTCATCACCATGCCCTTCAGCATGCTCTGTACCAGCTCACTTGCCAGAACAAGACTATGACAAACAGCCAGGTGTGTATCAACAAAGCTCTGTTCCTCTTGAAAATCGGCCAAACAAGGATGAGTCAAAGGCAAGGCCATTGGTGGCCATTCAGACACATTCCCCGAAACAAATGGCAGAGCGTCGTGATCCATCATGCCCACAGTGACTCTGTGAGCCACAACGGTCAGTCACACACAAGGCAACATGAAACTGCCATGTAAGCAGCCAACGTAATCCGGCCTTCCAAGAAAGCAATGGCGCCAAAAGGTGTATCTAACGACCCATCAACAGCTGATGTTCGACAGCAAAAGTATCACCATGATTCAACTCCAGCTATTCTTTCATCCACAGAGATTTGAGTGTCGAACAAAGCTAAAAGATAAAAAAAAGTTCAGTGTCAAGTGGCTATCTGTTCCACGCAAACAGTCTCCCATTTTATTGGAGGAAAGCAGGCAAGCAGCAACTCACTCCTTCCTGAAACTTTTGTCTCAACCTATACATGTGAAAATGTGTGTATACTGTATGTACAGTCACGTGAAAAAGTAAGTACACCCCATGTAAAGTTTTGACTTTTTCAACATATTTCAACGTACAGCTATTTGATCTTCATTTCAACAATATTGATAGATAAAGGTGGTATAATATAACAAATATCATGAAACATTTACATTTTGTAGTCCATTGTATAATTTAAATAAACATAAATGCAAATTTCGCATGTGGAAAAAGTAAGTACACCCCGACATTTCATTTATCACTACTTCAAATACCTAAAATTAGAATCAGGTGCACCAGCTCAGGTGCAAATGATTAGAACATCGTTGGAGAGGATCTTGGAGGAACCTGTCTTATTTAAACCTCAGACATTTCGTTTGGTTTGCTCTTTGTGTTGAAGTGTGTGGCGTCACCATGCCTAGATCAAAAGAGCTCTCTGAGGCCTTCAGAAAGAAGGTTATAGATGCCTACGAGTCTGGGAAGGGATTTTAAAAGATCTCCAAACAATTTGAAATCAATCATGCGACTGTCTGGAAGATCATCTACAAGTGGAGCAGATTCCAAACAACTGCCAACTTGTTCAGGCTAGGCCGCCCCAGCAAGTTCAGCCCGAGAGCAGACCGCAAGATGCTGAAAGAAGTCTCGAAGAACCCCAGAATGAACCACGGTTCACAATAATAGATGGCGTCCCTTCCAAGGAACTTCAACACAGAAAAGAGACCATTTGGCCCATGAAGCTTGTGTAATGGTTGCCAACCCATGACAGGTTTTTGTATACTAAGCTCATGGAAGACATAGAACACCAGATGGATCAGGATGTAACAGGACAAAAGAAACAGCAGTGGGGTGGGTCCCCCCTCTCCTCCCCAACCTCTCACTACGATTTATTTTGTCCTGTTTGTTTTTGTCCTGTTCCTGTTGTCCTGTTCACTACTGTTTGTTTTTAATAACGTGGTAGTGAGGTGTTTTGAATCACGTGGTGGTGAAGTGTTTTGAATCACGTGGTGGTGGAGTGTTTTGAATTACGTGGTGCTGAGGTGTTTTGAATAACGTAGTGCTGAGGTGTTTTCAATTACGTGGTGCTGAGGTGTTTTGAATTACATGGTGGTGAGATGTTTTGAATTACGTGGTGGTGAGATGTTTTTAATTACATGGTGGTGAGCTGTTTTGAATTACATGGTGGTGAGATGTTTTTAATTACATGGTGGTGAGGTGTTTTTAATTACGTGATGCTGAGATGTTTTGAATTACGTGGTGGTGAGCTGTTTTGAATTACAAGGTGGTGAGATGTTTTTAATTACGTGATGCTGAGGTGTTTTGAATTACATGGCGGTGAGGTGTTTTTAACTACGTGATGCTGAGGTGTTTTGAATTACGTGATGCTGAGGTGTTTTGAATTACATGGTGGTGAGATGTTTTTAATTACATGGTGGTGAGGTGTTTTTAATTACGTGATGCTGAGATGTTTTGAATTACGTGGTGGTGAGATGTTTTTAATTACATGGTGGTGAGGTGTTTTTAATTACGTGATGCTGAGGTGTTTTTAATTACATGGTGGTGAGCTGTTTTGAATTACATGGTGGTGAGATGTTTTTAATTACATGGTGGTGAGGTGTTTTTAATTACGTGATGCTGAGATGTTTTGAATTACGTGGTGGGAGCTGTTTTGAATTACAAGGTGGTGAGATGTTTTTAATTACATGGTGGTGAGGTGTTTTTAATTACGTGATGCTGAGGTGTTTTGAATTACATGGTGGTGAGGTGTTTTTAACTACGTGATGCTGAGGTGTTTTGAATTACGTGATGCTGAGGTGTTTTGAATTACATGGTGGTGAGATGTTTTTAATTACATGGTGGTGAGGTGTTTTTAATTACGTGATGCTGAGATGTTTTGAATTACGTGGTGGTGAGATGTTTTTAATTACATGGTGGTGAGGTGTTTTTAATTACGTGATGCTGAGGTGTTTTGAATTACATGGTGGTGAGGTGTTTTTAATTACGTGATGCGGAGGTGTTTTGAATTACATGGTGGTGAGGTGTTTTTAATTACGTGATGCTGAGGTGTTTTGAATTACGTGGTGTTGAGATGTTTTTAATTACGTGGTGGTGAGGTGTTTTTAATTACGTGATGCTGAGGTGTTTTGAATTACGTGGTGGTGAGGTGCTTTTAATTACGTGGTGCTGAGGTGTTTTTAATTACGTGGTGGTGAGGTGTTTTTAATTACATGGTGCTGAGGTGTTTTTAATTACGTGGTGGTGAGGTATTTTGAATTACGTGGTAGTGAGGTGTTTTAAATTATATGGTGGTGAGGTGTTTTAATTTACGTGGTGGTGAGGTGTTTTTAATTACGTGGTGGTGAGGTGTTTTTAATTACGTGGTGGTGAGGTGTTTTGAATTACATGGTGCTAAGGTGTTTTTAATTACGTGGTGGTGAGGTATTTTGAATTATGTGGTAGTGAGGTGTTTTGAATTACATGGCAGTGAGGTGTTTTGAATTATGTGGTGATGAGGTGTTTTAATTTACGTGGTGGTGAGGTGTTTTAAATTACGTGGTGGTGAGGTGTTTTAAATTATGTGGTGGTGAGGTGTTCTAAATTACGTGGTGGTGAGGTGTTCTAAATTACGTGGTGGTGAGGTGTTTAAATTACGTGGTGGTGAGGTGTTTTAAATTATGTGGTGGTGAGGTTTTTTAAATTACGTGGTGGTGAGGTGTTTTAAATTACGTGGTAGTGAGGTGTTTTAAATTACGTGGTCGTGAGGTGTTTTAAATTTCGTGGTGGTGAGGTGTTTTAAATTACGTAGTCGTGAGGTGTTTTAAATTACGTGGTGGTGAGGTGTTTTAAATTCCGCAGTGGTTAGGTGTAATCATCCAAAACTTCCAGTCTGCACCTACTCCTCTTGTATGTACGTGTTGAGGGGTTCTTTTTTTTCCCTATTTTTTTCAACCTAAATCTTCAACCTAAATTGCTTATAAACATGTAATATCACAAACACTACAAATAAATTTGTGCAAAATAATTGTTTGTATTATGATTGGTGTAAATCATGACAACACAACAACTCAGGTACAGTCATTATCCTCAGCTAAAACAAGCCCGTTCCTCTGTAACGCCGCAGCCGATATGCAAATTATATAAATTTTAGGTCAATTGGGGGAAAATTGGTGATGTTTTCACAATCTTGACATTTTATCTTTTGATATAAAAAAAAAAAAATCTTCTATCTTTTGATTGGTGAACCAAATTCGATGACCCAATATGCTAGGTCCAGCTCAATTGGTTTAAATTCCAGGTCAATTGGATGAAAATTTACGATTTTATGTGACACTTAAATGTGACGCTTTGACCTTTTGACCTTTTGATAAAATTCTTAATTTTCCTTCTCCGTATTATCATAATAAAGCTTTGGTGAAAATTTGATGGCACAAACTCAAATGGTAAATTGAAATTTAAGGTCAATTGGATGAAAATTGATGAAGTTATGGTACGTTGACCTTTGACCTTATCTCAAAATTATTAATTTCCCTTCTGCGTATTATCATAATAAAGCTTTCGTGAAAATTTGATGACAAAACTCAAATGGTAAATTGAAATTTCAGGTCAATTGGATGAAAATTGATGATGTTATGGGACGTTGACCTTTGACCTTTAGACAAAATTCTTAATTTGCCTTTTCCGCATCTTATTATAATTCACCAAATGTCCGTCTGTCTGTCCGTCCGTCCGTTCCCAGGTACCACAAAAACAGCTGAACCGATCACAACGAAATTTTGGGTGGGTAATCCTGGGACCCACTGGAGTAAAATAGGCTATATTGTTTTTCCAATTTCAGCTTTGGTCTCCAGCATTTTCAGGTTTGGATTCCCACCTAACGTTATTGTCCCGGGTACCACAAAAACAGCTGAACCGATCACAACGAAATTTTGGGTGGGTAATCCTGGGACCCCCTGGAGTAAAATAGGCTATATTGTTTTTCCAATTTCAGCTTTGGTCTCCAGCATTTTCAGGTTTGGATTCCCACCTAACGTTATCGTCCCGGGTACCGCAAAAATGGCTGCACCGATCGCAACGATACACCTCCATGCCCGTGGGATTCCCACGGGTGACCCCACTTGTGTGTGTATGTATGTATGTATGTATGTATATATGTATATATGTACATATGTATATATGTATATATGTATATATGTATATATTGTTACAGACGCGGTTGTGGATGTTGGTTTACCGAGCGGTTTGGTATGACCACGTCTGCACAGTTTACCCGATTCCACCCGAACGTTGACTAATCGCGCTACGCTAGATCAATTGAGGAAAAGGACACAACGGCTGGGATTAAAATGACACGACACCAAGGGTTCAGTTCTCAAGACCTCCGGAGGAGGTTATATTAGGGCGGAAGGTCAGATTACAACGACAAGAGGGACAGCATAGAAAGACAGGCACTTAGACACACTTATCTTATTCCCTGACAGACGACAGATAAACAGGACAAAAACTGACTCACACGGGGATTGATGGCAAGGAAAGCGGGCAGTCGATGGCTCAAGGTGCACTCTTGGCTCAAGGACAGAATCGACCCGGTCCGGTCCAGAGATGCAGTAGGTCTCACTCAGCGCTCGGAGGTAGTGACTTCTCTTTCCAAGCTGGGGGCGCATCTCACGTCACGTCCGGTAAGTGGCCGCGTATATCCGGCGGGGAGTGACACGCCCTCGGCTCGTTAGCTCCGCCCCAGATGGAATCGGCCCGTTGCTTCTCATTGGGTGCGTGCGGGGGGGGTTACCTGCTCCGCCCTTGATGAGGGGCTGACAGGGAGCCCCTTCGTGGTAACCCCGTCGGAGCGCATGGTCAATGGCGGCTAACCGAGCCGGTGTGAGGACGCACACTCCCCCGCGCCGCGCCGTTGTTGTAGTTGTTGTTGTAGTTGTTGTTGTAGTTGTTGTTTGGGGAAGAAGATGGGAGGAGGTATGGGAAGGTCCTAAACTCACTACTGGTGCCATATAATCACATTCTGGTGCAACGAAGAGTCAGAATTAATGGAAACGAGTCCTTAACTGACATAGACTAAGAATAACTAGCAAGATGTCCGAAAGTTGTCTACGTGAGATGCGGTGGACCTGGGCACGACATTTAATGGGGGAAAGAGGGGAAGGTCGGTTCTACAGAGTGTTGTTTACAGACAATGGGACTAGGGAATGGGGGATTGGGGATAGTTGGGGAGTATTGGGGAAATAGGGGAATATTTACAAGCGGATATGGAGGCCAAATTCCATATTCGCAACATTGCACCCTTCTCTACCCTCGGGGCGTCCCGACCCGATAAATTTTTACCTATTTTAGTGTGGCACTCAGATGTAGTTCCCTCTACTATTAACTCTACCCTGAGTGCGACAGTTTTACAGACACCAAATGTTACAGACGTGGTTGTGGATGTTGGTTTACCGAGCGGTTTGGTATGACCACGTCTGCACAGTTTACCCGATCCCACTCCTGACACCAAATGTTACAGACGTGGTTGTGGATGTTGGTTTACCGAGCGGTTTGGTATGACCACGTCTGCACAGTTTACCCGATTCCACTCGAACGTTGGCCAAATCGCGCTATGCTAAATCAATTGAGGAAAAGGACACAACGGCTGGGTTAAAATGACACGACACCAAGGGAATGTTCTCAAGACCTCCGGAGGAGGTTATATTATGGTGGAAGGTCAGATTACAACGATGAGAGGTACAACATAGGAAGGTAGGCACTTAGTTACGGTCTTATAATAGCCCCGACAGACGACAGATAAACAGGACAAAAACTGACTCACACGGGGATTGATGGCAAGGAAAGCGGGTCTTCGATGGCCAGCACAAGGTGCACCTTGTGCTCAGGGACAGGATAGCGCGGCCCAAAAGATGCAGGAGGTCTCTCAGCGCTCGGAGGTAGTGACTTCTCTTTCCAAGCTGGGGGCGCATCTCTCGTCACGTCCGGTAAGTGGCCGCGTATATCCGGCGGGGAGTGACACGCCCTCGGCTCGTTAGCTCCGCCCCAGATGGAATCGGCCCGTTGCTTCTCATTGGGTGCGTGCGGGGGGGGGGGTTACCGGCTCCGCCCTTGACGAGGGGCTGACAAGGAGCCCCTTCGTGGTAACCCCGTCGGAGCGCATGGTCAATGGCGGCTAACCGAGCCGATGTGAGGACGCACACTCCCCCCGCGCCGCGCCGTTGTTGTAGTTGTTGTTGTAGTTGTTGTTGTAGTTGTTGTTTGGGGAAGAAGATGGGAGGAGGTATGGGAAGGTCCTAAACTCACTACTGGTGCCATATAATCACATTCTGGTGCAACGAAGAGTCAGAATTAATGGAAACGAGTCCTTAACTGACATAGACTAAGAATAACTAGCAAGATGTCCGAAAGTTGTCTACGTGAGATGCGGTGGACCTGGGCACGACATTTAATGGGGGAAAGAGGGGAAGGTCGGTTCTACAGAGTGTTGTTTACAGACAATGGGACTAGGGAATGGGGGATTGGGGATAGTTGGGGAGTATTGGGGAAATAGGGGAATATTTACAAGCGGATATGGAGGCCAAATTCCATATTCGCAACAATATGTATATATGTATATATGTATATATATATATATATATATATATATATATATATGTATATATATATATATATATATATATATATATATATATATATATATTATACACATACAGTGTTTATAGATACATCAGGATTCAAACTCCCTAACAGCTGGCTCCACAGTTCAGCGGCGATTCAGTGTGTTCAGTGTGCATCCCACAATGCCATGCTTCCGTCGCTGTTCATTGTACATACAGCACCACGTATGATCCCCAAAAAGGCACTTTTAGTCGAGAAACTCACCCACAAGCAAAACAACTCACATTGTGCAAGCAGAGAGAGCTGTCCAAATAGTTGTTCCAAAACAGTTTGTGCAATTGTTTGAAGAAGCCATCAAAATGAAATTTGAAGAGACCATTTGGCTAAGTTGCATCTCAACTTTTCACTGATGAATGTTTTTGAGTTTCCAAACATACTCTCGGTTTCGTGGAAGGTTTACTTCGCATGGAGGTAATTAGTTTCGGGGAGAAAGTGCTGTAATGGCCAAACACTTTGTCTCAGGTTTAGCTCCATGCACAATTTATGCCTCTGAGCTCGAGATGAAGGAATACTTATCTTGATGTCTCCCAGCCAGACATCCTTAAAACCTCAGCTCCCAAACCAGCCTTTCACGTCATTTCCTTGCGGTCTTTTGTGAATGTCAAGCTCAATAGTATTCTTCGATAATGACAACCAAACACCTTGCTGGATATCTCAGTGCTCTCACACTCACCTGCTGGGTGAGTGGTAAAGGATGCTGCCTGCTCGAGCACATCATTATTCTAAGAAAGCTAGCTATTTCTTGTGTGATGTGGAGATTACATTTCTTACGGGATTATGAACAAAAATGAGGGCACTGGCACTATTACCTCGACCGATGGTCATGTGTGAGGCTCGACTGCCTCGTCTTACCCAAGCTTATACCTGGGCTCTAACTGAGCTGCAGCCGCCCCCTCGATGAAGGTGATCTTCCAGTGGAAGATCAGATCCGTTTGGAGTTTATCCATCAAATTAACGATGTCCTGTGTTATTTTCCTGAAGCTGCTTCTGATTTTTGAAAGCATTGATTTGCTTTGCCCCCATTATTTAAATCTGATAATAAAAAAGAAGAGTTTTTTTTTTTTGCCCAAACAACATGTCTTGGGGGCACTTCCATGTGAGGTCAACTTTTAGATTAATTTGCGGAGATGTTCAATCGAAACTGAAATCTTATTACCTCCATCAGAGAAGGTGCACGAAGGTTATGTTTGCATCCGTCTGTTTGTCTGTCCGTGAGCAGGATATCTCAAAAGGCTGTGGACATATTTTGACGAAACCTGGTGGACGAGTTGGGTTGACAGACAAGGAAGAATTGATTACATTTTGGTGAAGATCCAGGCACGAGGATTTTTAAATATCGGATAAGATAAATTCTTCACCATTGAGAGGTGTGGGCAAAAAAAAGGATATATATAGCATGATATCTCAAAAAGGTGTGGACAGATTTGGCCGAGACTTGGTGGACAGGTTGGGTGGACAGTCAAGGACGAATTTTGGTAAAGACCCGGATCCAGTTGCGAGAATTTTTTAAATTTTGGACAAGATAATTCTTCACCATTGAGAGATGGGGCAAAAAAGGATATATAGCATATTCCAAAAAGTGGTGGACGAGTTTTGACAAAACTTAGTGGATGAGTTGGATAGTCGACAACAACAAGCCGATTACATTTTGATTTAGGTCCGGGTCCAGATCTGGCCTATCAGTGGAATACAAAACTTAAACTGTTAAGTCTTGAGGAGGTATGCTCTCCACCAAGTGTCGTTCTAGTTTTCTCACTGCCTTTCACTTTTAAATGTACCTGGTGTTGGCCGAATGGTTAGGGTGGTGGGCTTGGGATCCCAACGTCCTGAGTTCGAATCCCGTTGAATTAAGGAACCAAGTGGGGTTGACTCACTGACTTCAGCCTGTCATCCTTATGAGATCGGCGAAATGAGTACCAGATAACTGGTTATAGAGAGGCATTGCATCAGCGGCAGACGCACCCACTGAAAATGATGCAACCAGCAGCCGGGTGGCTGTACACGAAACCACCCACCACCACTTTTAAATATTACTTGCGTTATTAGTTTCCAGCATGGCGACAACAAAGTCAACATGGCGATTCCAGCTTTCCTCTAATGGAGATCCGCACAAGAGGACCATCTTCGTTTCAATTGCGATGACATACATTGAACGCGTACAAATCCAGTTTGAATTTTAATCCCATCTCAAACTTTTCAATTTGTTACATTTCACCTAGTGGAAAAAAGCTTCGAAAAACCCACCAAAAATAATGAAAAACGAAATGATGAAAAGCATTTCAACATTGTAAATGGCAAGTCACAGTTCGTGTGGAACAAGCCTTCGGATTTCCTTAAGGACCAATCAAAATTCCTTAAGGATCATCCAGTGCCTCTGTGACAAATCAACAGCACTGAAACATGGCAGAATGTTCAGATCATCTCATGAGAATTTGCCAAAGCACTGCATGGGTGGAAAAAGGATAGGTCAAGCAGGTAATGCCACACCTATAAAATTGATCTAGTTCTGGGTTTAAATCATGGCAAAGGAAATTTCACTGTCATACTGTAACTACATATTAAAGGGGGATTTGGTGGAGTTGGAAGGGGATGGGATAACACTGTACTTTTGTGATATATGCCAAGTAGGTTTACTATCGATACCCCAGGGGGTCCTCAAGATGGTAACAAGCAATATTGATGGAATAATTCATACAAGGTGTCAGAATTTCATCAAATTGCCATGATGTGCCTGTTTCACATTCTCATCTGAATACTGAACTCCTGATGATGGGATCCCAGAATTAAATCCTACGAGTGAGGTACCCGTGCTACACACGGGTGGGAGGCCGGAAGCAAACAGACAATGCAGAAACGGCGAATGCTAAAGCACGAAACCAATAAATTCCACATTCCTGTCACACCTTCAGTCGTACGTTAGACATGGACAGCAAGTTCGTGAAGGACTTCCATGAAAAACGTACCCGTTCACAAACAAACCGGTACATTTGTTCTATACCCAGTCAATGGCGAATCTGCAAATGGTGATCCGCGAATTTCACGTTTAGAAAGTAGAAACCATCACGGCATTCCGTCATTCACTTGAACTCGATATCCCTTTTTTCATGCCAAACAGCATAACTCCAATCACAAATTAAACAACATTAATATAAAAAATAAGCTTTTAACAACATTTGTGACATAAACAAATATTTAAATCCTGATGTGAAGTTCCGTACGGTTGGGTGAATACAATTACGAATTCAAAATCGTAATTGTATTCACTCAATTCCAATCATCAATACTTTAACAAAACGATTAAGACGATTAACGTTTAACGATTTAACTTTATGAATGATTGACTGTTGTATTGGGATATTATCAAACCCGTGCATTGCCGTCATCTGCCCACTTCGGGATTCGCTGCAGGTTCGTAATTCTCATCAAAATCTAAACAGTATTCGTAGAATTTCAATAAAAGCCACATTACTGTTCATATCGGTAAATATTATTCCATCGTGTTTGGAAAAACTGGAAAATTGCAAAACTTGGAAAACTTCGAAAAACAATATAGCCGATTTTACTCTTGGGGGTCCCAGGATTACCCACCCAACATACCGTTGCGATCGGTTGAGCCGTTTTTGAGGTACCTTCGAACGGACAGACGGACATTTGGTGAATTATAGTAAGATACACTGTGTACATTTGTTCACTGTACTCCATAGAGTAGGGGCGAGATGCCCCTGTTGGGAAACCAGGGGTAAGATCCCACCTTTACCCTCAATACTGTTTCAAAAGTCTGGAATCAGGGATATTTAATTTTAGGATGTTATTTTAATAATTGCTCAAATTGTGACTACTGGCATGCGTCAATATGTCAATTCTTGTATGTAAGTTTATTTGAACGTTTCCGTCTTCAATCGTACAGCGCCTGGTGTTGGCTTAGCGGTTAGGGTGACGGCTTGGGATCCTAGGATCCTGGGTTTGAATCCTGGTCGATCGCTGAATTAACACCAGGGGGGTTGACTCAGCCTGTCATCCTTCCGAGGTCGGCGAATTGAGTAGCAGTTCACTGGTAATTCCTGTGTGTCGCAAAAGACGACTAACAGGGTTGGCAGCAGGAAGGGCATCCGGTCATAAAACTTTGCTTCAAAAAGGGGATCACGGTGCCCAAAAAAGGCCAACCCCTGCTCTGGGGAAAAATGGCCTCTAAAGGTGGTTCATCTTCAATTGTACGTGGTCTCGTGGTGTAAACCACCATCTCAAGATGTCACCAAAGAAGAAAGTGAAGTGGCCTTAAATCTGGAGCACAAAGCCACATTCCTGATGGGAACAATTCATCAGGAATGTTCCTATCCACTTAAAAAAAAAAAAAAAAAATCTGATTCTAGATGTTTTGAAACACCCTGTGTAATTGGTCGTTTTGTTCAGGTTACTGAACATTTATCAATGGAATTTACCCGCTAAAAAGAGGACCCTCTGGTGTAGACATTCACAATACTGAACATATAAGCAGAACCATGAGGAAGTGGGATTCGGGTTTGGGTTTTGTTTTGACGTTTGGGTACCCATTAAAGGGGAACCCAAACATCAGGCCATCTCGGAGCTAATCCATCCCGCCACTTCCATACTCTTTACAGGTTACATCGTGGTGCAATTGAACTCAAACAGTGAATATTTTCGAATTTCTAAAAATATGCTGGGTCTATGTGCCTTGGTGGTTGGAGTAATACAAACCAAAACACTTTCATGCTACGCCAATGGCCAAAATTTCTGATGGTTGCCAGAAAATGGACGTTTGTCCAAAATACCTGAGTGTGGATTGGGTCTTTAAAAGGTTCGGTTTTGTGTTTGGAACATTTAATGAAGAACTGTTATGAAACAACAGAGATGTCTAGATCTTGTGGTTATCCACCATAATTGAGTGAGGTTAACATCCGGACGATTAAGCAGAAGAAACAGCCGTCGCTCGAAAATGCAACACCATCTCTGCCGAGCTACCAGCATATGGACACAGGCAATTTGAGTGGTGAATCAAACAACTGTGTTTGGAGACGGCAACCGATTTCACATCGCTACCACCCTCCCTCCTCCCTCCACTGGGTCTGGACATTGACACCGCACAGACCAAACAACCGTCGCTCTAAACTATAATACCATCCATCTCTACCGAGCTACCAACATATGCACTAGGAGGACTTGAGTGGTGAATCAAACACCTGTGTTTGTCGCCGGCGACCGAACTCACCTCGCTAGATGTGCTGGCTAACATCACCGCTACCTTGCCCTACGCATCTTAAGAGCTCAAAAATCTGAGCTAACAATACCGAGGACCATCCCACACCCTCTTCCTGCCCCCCTCCACAATCCCCCATCAACGCTGTGCCTGGGCAGTGTAAGTGTTGAATCTGTTCTGCGTCGTGTCTGTGCCGTATTTATTCTGGATTTAAATATAACATTTTATTTATCAATTAATACAAAATCGTTGATAATTCATCAATTGAACGGAAAATCAAATCTACCAACCTGTAGTGAACATTCAAATCGGCGTTTTCATCTGCACTACCAACACCGCCATCTTCAATTACGCCATCTTCGTCTGAACCGCTCGAACAACGTTCTAAATGATTCGGATCTACAATACCTCCGAATGATTACGATTCAAATTAGATCGTAATTAATGATTTTCACAGGTTTTCAGAAAAAAAAATTGCCTTTGGATTCTCCTTTAAAGTGATTACGCTAATGTCCTTCAAATTAAATAAAAGTCCACGTCTCACATGTGAAACGTGCAGAATATACTCCAAACTTCTTGTTAGCCCATGCCCTGCACAGCAGGAGACAGGGTATTGTAATCACTTCTGTGTGTGTGTGTGTGTGTGTGTGTGTGTGTGAGTGTGTGTGTGTGTGTGTGTGTCTGTTTGTATGCATCTGTGTGTCTGTCTGTCTGTGTGTGAGTCTGTCTGTCTGTCTGTCTGTGTGTGTGTGCGTGCGTGTGTCTGCCTGTGTGTGTGCACGTATATGTGTGCACGTGTATTTGTGAATGTGTCTGTTTGTATGCGTCTGTCTTTCTTTGTGTGTGTGTGTGTGTGTGTGTGTGTGTGTGTCTGTGTGTGTGTGTGTGTGTGTGTGTGTGTGTGTGTGTGTGTGTGTGTGTGTCTGTCTGTCTGTGTGTATTTGTCGGTGCCATAACTTTTTTTTATCACTTGAGCTATATTCATCAAATTTTCACCAAAGCTTTATTATGATAACTAGTGGGGTCACCCGTGGGAATCCCACGGGCGTGGAGGTGTATCGTTGCGATCGGTGCAGCCATTTTTGCGGTACCCGGGACGATAACGTTGGGTGGGAATCCAAACCTGAAAATGCTGGAGACCAAAGCTGAAATTGGAAAAACAATAGAGCCTATTTTACTCCAGGGGGTCCCAGGATTACCCACCCAAAATTTCGTTGCGATCGGTTCAGCTGTTTTTGTGGTACCTGGGAACGGACGGACGGACAGACAGACAGACGGACATTTGGTGAATTATAGTAAGATGCGGAAAAGGCAAATTACTAATTTTGTCAAAAGGTCAAAGGTCAACATCGCATAAAATCATCAATTTTCATCCAATTAAACAGAAATTTCAAAATTCCATTTGAGTTTTGTCATCAAATTTTCACGAAAGCTTTATTATGATAATACGGAGAAAGGAAATTAATAATTTTGTGAAAAGGTCAAAGGTCAATGTCGCATAACATCATCAATTTTCATCCAATTGACCTGAAATTTCAATTTACCATTTGAGTTTTGTCATCAAATTTTCACCAAAGCTTTATCTATCTATAATTCCATTAATCTCTGTGTGTATGTGTGTATGTGTGTATGTGTGTATGTGTGTATGTGTGTATGTGTGTATGTTTGTCTGTGACCGCTGTTTCTCGACAACCACGGGTCCGATATACTTTAAACTTGCCAGGTATATTGCTGGGGACCCGAGGATGTGCCTTTTCAAGGTTTCATATTAATCGGACAAGTACTTACCGAGCTATGGCGATTTCTTTACCAAACACTGCAAGCCGTTCGCTTTGGACCAAACCATTGCATGTAAATAGAGGGGGGGGGGGGGGGGGTTCTGTGGTCGTTGCGAATGGACCAAACCATTCATGTAAATAGAGGGGGGGGGAGGGTTCTGTGGTCGTTACTGCCACGTGGTTTCAAAGTTTTTTTTTGTTGTTGTTGTTTGCACGCATGTTTTTTTGCACCCACGTACGGGCACGCCCTAGGATGTTTACACACACACACCCCTACACAAATTTTTTTTTTTTTTTTTTTTGGCAAGGAACGGGCACCCACGTACGGGCACGTCCTAGCTTATATATATACACAAAGAATTAAGTTAAGCACCCCCCCCGTTTTTTTACAACCTCGCACATTACAAGTTTGTTGTCGTCAAAACAGTGTAATATACCCATGATATTGCTATATTTTCTGGAGAAGTGATATTATGGTCACATAAAAACATAACAATCATGCCGTTTTCAATATTTTATTCTGAATAATTTAAGGTGAAATTTTTTGGGAATTTTAGGCATATTTTCACCTCAATTTAAGTATGGAGCTATAGGTCCATCACGGACAGTGTGGATGACGTTTATGTTTTCTAACGTACAGTCATTGTTCTGAGAAGACCTCTAGCGATCTTTGCGTCAATAACGTGTGTAGGACCCACGTGATCGGATCACTGACTCAGCCCTACGCCTCATAGACCCTGTAAGCCGTCGTATGCGTTGCTGTGGCAGGTTGAACCCCCTCGAGCACGTTTGGGACATGTTGGGACGACAAATTGCGAAGATGGTCCCTCCAATAGCCAATCTGGATGAATTGGAACGTGCATTACATCGGGAATGGAACAACCTGCCACAGCAACGCATACGACGGCTTACAGGGTCTATGAGGCGTAGGGCTGAGTCAGTGATCCGATCACGTGGGTCCTACACACGTTATTGACGCAAAGATCGCTAGAGGTCTTCTCAGAACAATGACTGTACGTTAGAAAACATAAACGTCATCCACACTGTCCGTGATGGACCTATAGCTCCATACTTAAATTGAGGTGAAAATATGCCTAAAATTCCCAAAAAATTTCACCTTAAATTATTCAGAATAAAATATTGAAAATGGCATGATTGTTATGTTTTTATGTGACCATAATATCACTTCTCCAGAAAATATAGCAATATCATGGGTATATTACACTGTTTTGACGACAACAAACTTGTAATGTGCAAGGTTGTAAAAAAACGGGGGGGGTGCTTAACTTAATTCTTTGTGTATAGTACGGGCATGCCCTAGTTATGATAATACGGAGAAGGAAAATTAAGAATTTTATCAAAAGGTCAAAAGGTCAAAGCGTCACATTTAAGTGTCACATAAAATCGTAAATTTTCATCCAATTGACCTGGAATTTAAAAAATTTGCATATTGGGTCATCGAATTTGGTTCGCCAATCAAAAGCTAGATGTTTTTTTTTTTTTACATCAAAAGGTCAAATGTCAAGATTGTGAAAAAATCACCAATTTTCACCCAATTGACCTAACATTTATATAATTTGCATATCGGGTCACAGGATTGGCTCACCAATCAAAAGCTAGAAGCTGATCATTTTTTAGTGTCCTTGGTGTCCTTGCGTTTTATACCTATCCTGCGCCCTCTCCCTCCCACACATCTCCCGATGTCCCTGCTCTCAAATGTTGTGTTTGTGTGCTTCCTCCCCTTCTCTCCCCATCTTGTCGACCGCTCTCCTTTTTATATACTTTGTTTGCTTGTTTGTTTGATTTGTTTGTTTGATAAATGTTAGCTCTTTCACGAGCCTCGACTCTGTATACAAAAAAATAAAAAAATAAAAAAAATAGCTGGCCTGATCACTTACTGCTGCTGAATTAATGATAGATATTTATTGTTTGTGTTCTGAACTAATTAAAGCTCAAAGGTGAAGGCTGCATGAAATCATCAATTTTCATTTTGGATTTTAATTTTAAACTATTTTCGTTATTTTGGGAAAACGGAATAAGAAGAAGACGTTTGCATACAAATAGACGTGGACGGGCTTTGCATTTTCAGATGCTTTCTTGTTTCATATGCAGCACATGGCTGTGGGTGGCATCGATTGTTGAAGGCACAGCTGTGCTGCTGATGCAGTGCCCTCTACAGGTTAGAGCAGAATTTTAATTTGTTCATCATGCCAGCGTCGTGGTCTCCTTGCGAAGGACACCATGGGATTTGTAAGGTCCACCAACGAATTCCGTCAGACAGGAATACCGTTTAACGTCAATCCGAGGGATGACATTTACACCAGGATGACAGTTTAAAGTCGAGTCGGGATTCGAACCCAGGCCAGACAGCTCAGAGGTGAGTGTGCAAAACGTATTCTTAAAATGTGTCTGATTGGGAAGGATAAAAAGCAAACGAAGCAAATGAATGCTTAGCATATCCAGGTCGTGTTTCGGGAAGTACAGCAAAATGATAACAGTTTATTACAATTGTGTAGAATGATACTTTTAAATTCCCTTCTGGCCTCTCAAGGCAATTTGGAGGATTTAATGAAGTTTCAGTGCTCGTCTAATGAAAATGTGCAGATAATGTTCTTCAGAATGTTAAAAACCACTTTGATTAAAATATCAGAAATAAGCAAAAAACCCACCCGAACATCTGTAATCGTTATGTAACTGCCGAGTGTTCTTAATGGCGCACATGGAGACGTCACAGCATCGATGATAAGTCAGGACAGTGTGACGACCACGCCCCCTTAATTGCCAACATCACACACAGTGTGACTGCGGAAGAGATTTGGAATTTGGAATGTTTGGAGATGTTTGCTAAACATAATGATTGTGGATGCTTCATGCTTGTGCCATATTGAGTAGACGGTGCCCACAGCACGGTGTTCACACACACACACACACACACACACACACACACACACACACACACACACACACACACACACACACACATATATAATTATATATATTTATGAAAACATATACATATATACATAACTACATATTATATATACTAGTGGGGTATGCTTAACATTGTATAAGCATTAACAGACCATGCTTCGTAAGTAGGCACATAATAAATAGAAGTCTTATGAATATAGGGAAGCATCACCGATCTGCTGCGAGATATCGATTTAGGTTATTTATTTATTATTAATTATCTAATGGACGTGTTTACGTTTTATATATAATTTTTCATTAACATCTTTATTTCACAGTTTACAGCTATAGAAATTACAATTTTCAAATACCAGATATTGATTGAGGGTTTTTTTTTATTTTACATGTGCATTTACAGTTTTTAATGTAAATTTTCATTTACTAGCAACGGTACCCGCCCTATGGGCGGGGCTTCAATTGGAAAGCCCAAATTAAAAGGAAAAATATCATTAATTTAAGGCTTTTTTATTTTAAACGATTAATATAAACATCCGTTGAATCATATCACACCGCAAATCATCAAAATCTAAACAGTACATGGCGCCCATTTTGAAAAAAGAATGAATTCTGCAAAACGGAAGCGGCCGCTACACGTTTTTCTCAGTCGCACGTTTATGTGTGAAGAGTGCGCGCCGAATCTGTAACACGGAAGTAGCCGCTCCACCTGTTTCTCAGTCGCTTTGCACATGCTGCCATGTTACTTCAGAGCCGCACGTTTATATAGGAAGAGTTCGTCAGGAGTTGATCTACTCTCTCCTGGTACGTAGAATTTCAACAAAAGCCACATCATTGTTCATATCGGTAAATATTATTCCATCGTGTTTGGAAAAACTGGAATATTGGAAAACTTGGAAAATTAGAAAAAAAATTGGAAAAACAAGATAGCCTATTTTACTCCCAGGGGTCCCAGAAATACCCACCCAAAATATCGTTGCGATCGGTTGAGCCGTTTTTGCGGTACCTTTGAACGGACGGACGGACATTTGGTGAATTACAGTAAGATGGATGCTTTCCGAAGGTTCTGTGATTTTTCCCGTGTACCGGCTTTGATGTCCATCAGTACGCCAAATTTCAACTCTGTACGACACCCGGAAGGCACAGAACATTAATATCAGTAAGTCAGTCAGTCAGTGGTTAGAAAGAGCTTTATATATATAGAGAGAAGAGAGAAGATATATATATAAAATAATATATATAAATATATAAATATATAAATATATAAATATATCAATATATATATATATATATATCAATATATATATATCAATATATATATATATATATATATATATATATATCAATATATATATATATATATATATATATATATATATATCAATATATATATATATATATATATATATATATATATATATGTATATATATATATATATATATATATATATATATATATATATATATATATATATATATATGTATATATATATATATATATATATATATATATATATATATATATATATATATATATATATATATATATATATATATATATATATATATAAAAATATTTATATATACTATATATTGTAACGGATTTGGGAAACCCTGCACTTGGTGTAATTGTTGGAAATATCACCCTCTGTAAATAATAATTCTTTGTAAACTACCTCCATCCATTGGTAAGATCAAAGGTCGTCCCCAAGTTAGTCCATCGCACCACGTAGCAAATCATAGGACCTCTCTATAGTTATATAGTTATTCTGTGTTCCAGATAAGGCTGTGTCCAATAATTGACTCTACCACCGTTTAGAGGCCATTTTTGGCTTAGAGGCCGTAGGACTTCTCCACCAATAATTGACTCTACGTTGCATCAAAACAAATAAGATAGGATCCCTTACAATATCGCCATGGCCTCCTAAGTGCCAGTAAGGCGGCGTCACGCCGTTGCATTGGGCGGTTTTCATTCACATCATTTTCCCCGCAAGACTCCATTGCACACGAGGCCAAGAGGAGGGGAGGAGCCGTGGGATCGCGGGCGTGGCCCACCTCGTCACCCAAGGTGGAGCCAAAGAGCCCTCGCCAGCCAACCAGCGCAGAGGTGAGCAAACCGGTAGGCGTGGAATCGGAGTTGGCGGCTTCAGCACGCCACGCACGATATAAGCGCGCGCAAGCCTTTTTCACGGGAGATGCGTGATCCAGCTGAACGGGAGAGAGACGCATGACCAAGGAGCGCAAGGCGAATGAGAATCGGCATGCCCTGCTCGCGATACCAACCAGCACTCTGAACAAAAGAACAAGTGCGTGCACGCGAACCTCGACGTCGTGCCGCGATCCTCGGACCTCCCTGTCGACCGTTCTGTGGACCACCTGAACCTTCTCATCCCTCCATTTATTTATGCCTGAGAACCCCCATTCGTGTACGTGAGTTTGGCTTGTTTTGTCTTGTCCCTGGGAGTAAGTAAGCTTGTATAAGGATTGCACTGTGTCTTCTTCTTCTTCTGTAAATTACGTTCGTTTCTTCTCTTTCTTTGGGTTATTGTACATAATTAATAAATACCTGTTCCTCCTTACCTTGGCTTTCTTTCTCATCCGACCGCTTTCGTGATTTCCCCATTGAGTTCCTGTGGCGCGATTTTGGCCGAACCGCTTACAATCGGGTTAGTCTTTGCTAACGGCTCGGATTCTGGATTGCTAAACCGCTCGGCAATTACCATCTTGTCCGGGATTCGAGCAGGGCCACCCACCTGCTTTGTGGAGGGATTGGTGGATGTGTCCGGGAATCCCTTGACCAATCACCTTGGCCAATCCTATCCCACAAAGGAGCGGGGTGGGTCCAGGAACGGAGACGGCCAGCTTAACGACGAGGGATTAAACCCCCTTCGGTAAGGGGAGTGCCGTACTCCTTTTCCGTAACAATATATATATATGGCCCTAAATACTATATATATATACAGTATATATATATATATATATATATATATATATATATATATATATATATATATATATATATATATATATATACACACATATATATATATATATATATACACACATATATATATATATATATATATATATATATACACACATATATATATATATATATATATATATATATACACACATATATATATATATATATATATATATATATATATATATATATATATATATATATATATATATATATATATATATATACACACACACACAGACTTGGCATTTTATATGGAATATTTTTTTTGTGGGGGTGAACTTACTTTTCAAGATGACTTAGAACGAAAAGTTCATTGGAATTATGTTGAAATTATTCTAGATTTTGTTAATGTGACCTTTAAAATAAACAAAAACCACATTTGACATTTCGAAGCAAATAAATTGATCCTTGAAAGTGATGTAAACTGATATCGAGCTCAATTCACGGACAGTACTGTGTTAAACTTCTGTACGTTTTCCAGAAGTATCTCTTTATTTTGCACATTAGCCAAAAAAAATTTCAACAAAAAACAAAAGCTAAATTATGACTGGGATTACGTACAGTAAAATTACAGTTCAGTACTTCGTGTAACCCCCACAAGCATTCAGGAGAGCACGTACACATCGAGGCATGCTGTTCACGAGATTTGCCAAGGTTTGGACAGGAATCGCTTGCCATGCAGTGACAATGGCCTGCTGCAATTCACGCACAGAGGTAGGCTGCTGGTCCAAGTTGTCGATTTGACGCATTAATTCTGCCCACAAGTGCTCTATCGGATTCATATCCGGGGACATGGCAGGCCACTCCATATGCTCTACACCACGGTCAGCAAGAAAGTGTTGGAGCACGATGCGAGCACGATGAGGCCGTGCATTGTCATCTTGGAAGACAAAGTTTCCTCGAAAGGCTGCACGAGCAAATGGAAGCAATGTTTCTTCCAGAATGACCCTGTACTTGAACTGGTTCAGGTTTCCATTCAGAACAACCAGGTCAGTTTTGCCCCCTGCATGAAAAGCAGCCCAAACGGTCACCCCACCACCTCCAGCTTGGACTCTTGGCACTATACAATCTTCGTTGTGGGCTTCATGCACTTGTCTGCGCACTCGGACTCGGCCATCTTGACGATAGACCAGAAATCTAGACTCGTCACTGAAGGTCACGTGATTCCAGTGTCCTGGCTGCCATTGACGGTGCTCTCTGGCCCACTGCAATCGGCGCTGGCTGTGTTGTCTGGTCAGGCGTGGCTTTCTCAGGGGACGCCTGGCACGATAGCCTGCTTGAACCAGTCGTTGGTTGACTAGCCTTCTGGATACAGGCACATTTGTCAGTTGCTGCCACTCACCCCTAAGCCGATTAGCTGACTTGGTACAGCCATTGCAGACTAACCGGTGCAGCTGGCTATCATCTCGCCTTGTGGTTCTGCGTGGATGTCCTGGCCTCGGTATTGGAGTAGGGACACCCCTCTGAGCATTTCGTTTCAGGATCTTTGACACCTGACCTTGAGTGATGCCATACTGCCGAGCAATAGCACACTGTTTCATGCCAGAATTTCGTAAAGCCACCACTCCATGACAAACAGCATTGTCAAGTTGACGGACCATCTCCAGAGGAAGCGAAAATAACTTTTGTAGACGTGCAGCAGTTGTTTTCCACTAATACAGAACGCAACAACCCTTATATACCTGATTGTGAAGCCAATCGTCAAATGTACCTGTCCTTACATTTTGTCACGCCACCTGTGATATAATCCTGTTATTGACTTCTTGCTGCGAAAGACAATCGGTGACATGGTTCTTTCAACAAAGACATCACCGAAGGGTAAAAGAAACTCACCAGATTAATATACTGAGTTCAGAAAGTAAACCCAAGTCAAGAAAAAATATATATTCCATATTAAATGCCAAGTCTGTGTGTGTGTGTGTGTGTGTGTGTGTGTGTGTGTGTGTGTGTGTGTGTGTGTGTGTGTGTGTGTGTGTGTGTGTATATATATATATATCTTCTCTCTATATTATAAAATAAAGTTTTTGTTTGTTTGTTTGTTTGTCTGCACGCGCTAATCTCCTGAACGGTGAAAGATAGGAGGAAACCCCCAACACAAAAAATGTCGGGACAGGCCCCGGGAAGGTCTTAGGCTGGGTGGCGAGAACCGGTCGAGGTCCACCTCGGCCGGGCCGGGCCCATTTCGCAATTAAAAGCTGAGCTGAATTATAGTAGTCAATCTTCTACGGCCGCGAGTAAAAGCTGAATTATGGTAGTAAATTCATTCAAAAAGAACCAAAAAGGTCGGGACGGGCCCCGGGAAGGTTACAGGCTAGGTGGTGCGGCCGGTCGAGGCCGCTTCGGCCGGGCTGGGCCCATTTCACAATTAAAGGCTGAGCAAAATTATCGTAGTCAATCTTCTACGGCCGCGAGTAAAAGCTGAATTATAGTAGTAAATTCATTCAAAAAGAAGCAAAAATGTCGGGACGGGCCCCGGGAAGGTTATAGGCTGGGTGGCGAGGCCGGTTGAGGCCGCATCGGCCGGGCTGGGCCCATTTCACAATTAAAAGCTGAGCTGAATTATAGTAGTGAATCTTCTACGGTCGCGAGTAAAAGCTGAATTCTAGTAGTAAATTCATTGAAAAAGAACCCGGGCAACGCCGGGTGCTTTCGGCTAGTATACAGTCACATGAAAAAGTAAGTACACCTGATGTAAAGTTTTGACTTTTTCAACATATTTCAACATACAGCTATTTGATCTTTCTTTCAACAATATTGATAGATAAAGGTGATATAATATAACAAATATCATGAAACATTTACATTTTGTAGTCCATTGTATAATTTAAATAAACATAAATGCAAATTTCACATGTGGAAAAAGTAAGTACACCCTTGGCTCTAATAGGTGGTATTGCCCCCTTTGGCAGAAACAACCTCAAGTAGGCGTTTCTTATAACTGTCTATCAGTCTCTGACATCGACTGGGAGAAATTTTTGCCCACTCCTCCATGCAGAATTCTTTCAGCTGTGCGATGTTTGAGGGGTTTCTTGCATGCACAGCTCGTTTCAAATCCCCCCACAACATCTCGATGGGATTTAGATCCAGGCTTTGACTTGTCCATTCCAGAACCCTCCATTTTTTTCTTTTCAACCATTCCTTGGTGGATTTACTGGTATGTTTAGGGTCATTGTCATGTTGCAAGGTCCACCTTCGGTTGAGCTTCAACTTTCCGACAGATGGCCTCAAATTATCCTCAAGCACCCTCTGGTACAATGAAGAATTCATAGTGGATTCTATGATGGTGAGTTGCCCAGGCCCTGATGCAGCAAAGCTGCCCCAAACCATAATATTTCCACCACCATGCTTTACAGTTGGTATCAGGTTCTTGTGGTCAAATGCTGTGTTTGTTTTTCACCAAACATGTCTTCTAGTACTGTGGCCAAATAGCTCTACTTTTGACTCATCTGTCCAGAGCACATTGTTCCAGGAGTGCTGGTCTTTGCCCAGGTGTTCACTGGCAAACTTTAGTCTTGCCCTGATGTTCTTTCTGGACAGCAAAGGTTTCCTCCTGGCACACCTCCCATGTAGATCAAATTTGTGCAGCCTCTTTCTTATGGCAGAATCGTGCACTTTGACATCAACAGTGGCAAGAGCTACCTGCAGGACCCGTGATGACATTCTGGGGTTCTTCGACTTATTTCAGCATCTTGCGGTATGCTCTCGGGTTGAACTTGCTGGGGCGGCCTGGCCTGAACAAGTTGACAGTTGTTTGGAATCTTCTCCACTTGTAGATGATCTTCCGGACAGTCGAATGATTGATTTAAAATTGTTTGGAGATCTTTTTAAATCCCTTCCCAGACTCGTCGGCATCTATAACCTTCTTTCTGAAGGCCTCAGAGAGCTCTTTTGGTCTAGGCATGGTGACGCCGCACACTTCAACAACAAAGAGCAAACCAAACGAAATGTCTGAGGTTTAAATGAGACAGGTTCCTCCAAGATCCTCTCTAACGATGTTCTAATCATTTGCACCTGAGCTGGTGCACCTGATTCTAATTTTAGGTGTTTGAAGTAGTGATAAATGCAGGTGTGTACTTACTTTTTCCACATGCGAAATTAGCATTTATGTTTATTTAAATGATACAATGGACTACAAAATGTAAATGTTACATGATATTTGTTATATTATATCACCTTTAACTATCAATATGGTTGAAATGAAGATCAAATCGCTGTATGTTGAAATATGATGAAAAAGTCAAAACTTTACATGGGGTGTACTTACTTTTTCACGTGACTGTATGTATAAAAGAAAGTTTTTGTTTGTTTGTTTGTCTGCGCAAGCTAATCTCTTGAACGGTGAAAGATAGGAAGAAACCTCCAATGCAAAAAATGTCGGGACGGGCCCCGGGAAGGTTTTAGGCTAGGTGGCGAGGCGGGTCGAGGCCCACCCACCTCGGCCGGGCTGGGCCCATTTCGCAATTAAAAGGTGAGCTGGATTATAGTAGTCAATCTTCTACGGCCACGAGAAGAGTATTGTAACAGGCTCTGTCTGTCTGTCCATCCACCACACTGTCTCCTCCTGAGCCGGTTGGGCCTAAGTGGCCTGACGTTCGCCTAATTATGGGGGGTAGGTGGGGGGGAGAGGTATTGTAACCAGCTCTGCCTGTCTGTCTGTCCATCCATCACACTGTCTCCTCTAAGCGATTGGGCAGAAATTCCCCAAACTTTGCAGTTATAATCACAAGATGGCAATAAGATGCAACAGTCGTCATTTTGACTGACCCGCCTCAAAAAAGGTCAAATACTGAAGAATGGTCAAAAGGTCAAATACCCAAAAATGCAATTATGGGCATATTTTATAAAAAAATTTTTATGTGTTATGTATATGCAATGCATTGGCAATGCATTAAATGTCACTTTTTTGGATTTGAACCCTGTTCCATGACCCAGGGGTTGGGAACTTAGAGTCACAGGAGTCAAAACAGAAGATTTTCGTTACTCAAAATTTAATATTGGGTCATTCCTGGTGGAACTTTTTGTCATCTTTCAAATGTGCTTTTGGTGGGAAGTGTGGGAATTTGCAATCGGCTTCACTCGAGTGTAACTTGTCACCTTTTTTATTCTACTCAAATTTATGAGCAAACAACTTGCCTCAATGACCATTACAGAGTCATACGTAACAAATAATATATTCCCAAAGGAATCGTAAGTAAACAAGCATTAACAATAGAACGAACTAACACACCACACAAGTCACTCGTAAATAATTTAAGATAATGACGTCTGTAATATTTAGGCACGACGTGTCTCCAACACCTTATGTCAGGAGATTCCAAATCCAGGGTTGCGATCCAAACTTGAAAAAAATCCTAAAATTCCCTCTTTTTGAAGGAGGTTTTTCACGTCGAAAGCGTTTTCTCTAACAATTTGTATGGTAGGTACCGGTACGAAGTAGGTACCGGGACCAATTGGGTCGCAAAGCAAATGTGATTCCAAATTTTGGGTCGTGGACAAAAAAGTTTGGTAACCACTGGTTTAGGCCATCCCCAAGGGGAGGAATTAAGCTTGCTAACACTTATCGTGCATTTCTGGCAACAAACGATACCATGACAATTGTAAATTGGAAGCATTAAAAAATTCATGAGCACAAAATAAATCTTCCACCAAACCTCAGCCGGAATGACAAATTTCAGCATTTCGGCGACACAAGAGCAATCTTAACAATTCAATATATGCTTCAAAAGGCTATACAATTACTCCAATATTAGGGCATTTTGAGAGCGGGAAGTGAATGAGAATTAGAGGAAAATACGTGTAGATGTCTCGAACAAACTGCCAGATGAGATATAAAGAGTTTGTACGGAGCTCAGTGATCATTTAGATCCAGGACCATCATCAACTAACCTTGCTACCCTCCATAAACCTGGAGCTGAGTGAGAAACATCTTTCTAAGCATTACCTTCCTATACCTCAACATCCTCATGCCTTCAACTTGCATATCACATTTAATCTTTAGATAAAACTTGAAATTTGAGATCAGTCACCCACCCCTAAGATTGTTTGATGAATTCATATATGTTTTGGGGGGTGAAAACCTCTGAGCTAGTGAGAACCTTTAAAGAGAATTGCGTCTCTCAAACTCCCGCGAAGTCATATGGTGGTGCAATAAACATGAAGTTAATTGGGAATCACCAAATTTTATCAGCTGTTACATCCCAGTGGGGACAATCTCATTAAGTAATGTTTAAAGCACCGGAGCCTTGGCCTTGGCAAAAAACCAAGGTGCAAAGTGTTGCCATTCGTCCCTGCCCCCTATCAGTACCTATCTCTGGCGTAGTTGTGGAGTCAGTGGACCACTTCACCGACCTGGGCTCCAACATTCATTCATCTGTATACTGCGGCTCTGATGTGCGTAGATGGATTGGCATGGCTGACTCTGTCATGGGGCAACTCTACACTGTCTGGAAACAGCACCATCTTGGTTTACCATCATTCTCCGCATTTACAGAACATGCGTCCTTCCTGTTTTACACTATGGTTGTGAGACTTAGACTGTTCTGAAAAAGGATCAAGAAACCCTACAAGCTTTGCATATGCGATGTCAAAGCCACATCCTTGGGGTACAATGATATGACCAAGTCTCAAACAGGACCATCTTTGAGATCACGAGACATGGCCCGATAACACTCTATATTGCAAGAAGCTATTCCCTATTTGGACACATCCGCAGCTTAAGTGAACGTGTGACAGCTCATATCTCCCTGGAATCTGCCACAAATCTTTATCATAGTCACCGATCCGATCTAACCTGGCGCCGTACTCGAGGAAGCCCAAGATTCTCTTGGCTACGCAGTACGCCAATGAGATTGGCCTTAGCCCACGTGAATGTTGGCAGAATGGGGTGGGGATCGGGGTCACTACATCCTTTAGTCGGGCAAGTGGATCAGTCGTAGTAATAGCCTTGGCCTGGTTGCGATGCTGAGGTTGAGATGTGGCCTTTTGGAGCTGAAGCTACGATACCATTCTAACCCGACAGGACCAGACCCATGATCGAATGACTCACACACATGCTCTTGAGAAGACTGCTCAATTCGCCAAGTTCTCAAAGTGTGACAGAATTCCATTACCGAATGTCATGCTCCATTATGGTCCAATGGTGGCCTGTGAGATGTCATTAGCACAGCATGTGGATAATTCAACAACTCTCTTGCCATTAAAATGTGTGCTTTACATTTTATGAGAAATTTGACCACAGTTGAGACAAATCGATGCCCTCTGATAAAAGTAAAAGTATCAAGGAGCCTCTCCATTATACAGACTTGGCATTTAATATGGAATATATTTTTTTTCTTGACTTGGGTTTACTTTCTGAACTCACTATATCAATCTGGTGAGTTTCTTTTACCCTTCGGTGATGTCTTTGTTGAAAGAACCATGTCACTGATTGTCTTTCGCAGCAAGAAGTCAACAACAGGATTATATCACAGGTGGCGTGACAAAATGTAAGGACAGGTACATTTGACGATTGGCTTCACAATCGGGTATATAAGGGTTTTTGCGTTCTGTATTAGTGGAAAACAACTGCTGCACGTCTACAAAAGTGATTGCCGCTTCCTCTGGAGATGGTCCGTCAACTTGACAATGTTGTTTCTCATGGAGTGGTGGCTTTACCAAATTCTGGCATGAAACAGTGTGCTATTGCTCGGCAGTATGGCATCACTCAAGGTCAGGTGTCAAAGATCCTGAAACGAAATGCTCAGAGGGGTGTCCCTACTCCAATACCGAGGCCAGGACGTCCACGCAGAACCACAAGGAGAGATGATCGCCAGCTGCACCGGTTAGTCTGCAATGGCCATACCAAGTCAGCGAATCGGCTTAGGGCTGAGTGGCAGCAACTGACAAATGTGCCTGTATCCAGAAGGCTAGTCAACCAACGACTGCCTCAAGCAGGCTATCGTGCCAGGCGTCCCCTGAGAAAGCCATGCCTGACCAGACAACACAGCCAGCGCCAATTGCAGTGGGCCAGAGAGCACCGTCAATGGCAGCCAGGACACTGGAACCAAGTGACCTTCAGTGACGAGTCTAGATTTCTGGTCGATCGTCAAGATGGCCGCGTCCGAGTGCGCAGACAAGTGCATGAAGCCCACAACGAAGATTGTATAGTGCCAAGAGTCCAGGCTGGAGGTGGTGGGGTGACCGTTTGGGCTGCTTTTCATGCAGGGGGAAAAACTGACCTGCTTGTTCTGAATGGAAACCTGAACCAGTTCAAGTACAGGGTCATTCTGGAAGAAACATTGCTTCCATTTGCTCGGGCAGCCTTTCGAGGAAACTTTGTCTTCCAAGATGACAATGCACGGCCTCATCGTGCTCGCATGATCCAACACTTTCTTGCTGACCGTGGTGTAGAGCATATGGAGTGGCCTGCCATGTCCCCGGATATGAATCCGATCGAGAACTTGTGGGCAGAATTAACACGTCAAATCGACAACTTGGACCAGCAGCCGACATCTGTGCATGAATTGCATCAGACTATTGTCACTGTATGGCAAGCGATTCCTGTCCAAACCTTGGCAAACCTCGTGAACAGCATGCCTCGACGTGTACGTGCTCTCCTGAATGCTCGTCGGGGTTACACGAAGTACTGAACTGTAATTTTACTGTCCGTAATCCAAGTCATAATTTAGCTTTTGTTTTGTGTTGAAATTTTTTTTGGCTAATGTGCAAAATAAAGACATACTTTTGGAAAACGTACAGAAGTTT
>NC_136274.1:16811797-16899297 GCF_964187855.1 Myxine glutinosa
GAAAATTGGGTGTATTCAGTCCTGTTTGCTGGCATTAGTTGGTGGACAAGTCTGGTGTTGGCTTAAGCGATATAAGATAGCCGGCTTAAGACCTTAGGGTCTTGATTTCGAGCCCGTGTCATGCCGTTGAAATAACACCAGGTGGGTTGACTCACCCCTCCGAGTTTGGACAAAATGGCATTACTCAAAATAAGGGAACTGCACCAGCGGCTCTGCCAATGAAGCTACCCCGCAGCCTTTCGCTGCATATGAACGAAGAAGAATCGTCACACACCCAGCCTGTCCACCCAAGTTACAAACGAACAAACAACAAACAGGGGTGAAACCACAACCTCCATCCATCTCCAGTGGCCCAGGTAAAAACAGGGGACCACACTCTCCGCTCGGCAACCTTGACCAACACTTCTGCGAACCAAAACACATTTAATTTATTTTAAAAACGTGTGAGCACACCTTCTGTTATACCTCACACATGTGAGCATGGTAAAAAACTCACGATATTTATAGAACTCGGTGTCCTCTCCTACAACGACGCCTTGTTCGTTGTGCTGGTGGTTGTGACAGGGTAGTGTCATGGTGGCACAACTACCTTCGATTGAGCTGTCTCGTCTGGGTTTGATTCTCGCGCTAAATATAAACCGTCAGGCAAACATGTTCCAAATGTGAGCTACATCATGCGTAATCAAAATGGCTAAATTTATCTTTCCCACGCACGTTTTTGTGTAATGACAGAGCAATGGGGGTGGGGGAAGTGGTCAGGGAAGATATGTTTATATCTCGGCCAGGGGGGGCATGGGATATAGGGCTATATCTAGCTATGGGGGGCAGGGGAGATAGGGTTATATCTAGCTATGGGGGGCAGCGGATATAAGGCTATATCTAGCTATGGGTGACAGGAGATATAGGGTTATATCTAGCTATGGGGGGCAGGGGATATAGGGTTATATCTAGCTATGGGGGGCAGGGGATATAGGGTTATATCTCGGCCAGGGGGGGGGCAGGGGATATAGGGCTATATCTAGCTATGGGGGGCAGGGGATATAGGGTTATATCTCGGCCAGGGGGGGCAGGGGATATAGGGCTATATCTAGCTATGGGGGGCAGGGGAGATAGGGTTATATCTCGGCCAGGGGGGCAGGGGATATAGGGCTATATCTAGATATGGGGGGCAGGGGATATAGGGTTATATCTCGGCCAGGGGGGGCAGGGGATATAGGGCTATATCTAGCTATGGGGGGCAGGGGAGACAGGGTTATATCTCGGCCAGGGGGGCAGGGGATATAGGGCTATATCTAGCTATGGGGGGCAGGGGAGATAGGGTTATATCTAGCTATGGGGGGCAGCGGATATAGGGCTATATCTAGCTATGGGGGACAGGGGATATAGGGTTATATCTAGCTATGGGGGGCAGGGGATATAGGGCTATATCTAGAGTGGGGGGCAGGGGATATGGGGCTATATCTAGCTATGGGGGGCAGCGGATATGGGGCTATATCTAGCTATGGGGGACAGGGGATATAGGGTTATATCTAGATATGGGGGGCAGGGGATATAGGGCTATATCTAGAGTGGGGGGCAGGGGATATGGGGCTATATCTAGCTATGGGGGGCAGCGGATATGGGGCTATATCTAGCTATGGGGGGCAGAGGATATAGGGCTATATCTAGCTATGGGGGGCAGGGGATATCGGGCTATATCGAGCTATGGGGGGCAGGGGATATAGGGCTATATCTAGATTTGGGGGGGCAGGGGATATGGGGCTATATCTAGCTATGGGGGGCAGGGGATAAAGGGCTATATCTAGCTATGGGGGGCAGGGGGTATGGGGCTATATCTAGCTATGGGGGGCAGGGGATATAGGGCTATATCTAGCTATGGGGGGCAGGGGATATAGGGCTATATCTAGATGTGGGGGGGCAGGGGATATGGGGCTATATCTAGCTATGGGGGGCAGGGGATATAGGGCTATATCTAGATATGGGGGGCAGGGGATATGGGGCTATATCTAGCTATGGGGGGCAGGGGGTATAGGGCTATATCTAGCTATGGGGGGCAGGGGATATCGGGCTATATCGAGCTATGGGGGGCAGGGGATATAGGGCTATATCTAGATATGGGGGACAGGGGATATAGGGTTATATCTAGCTATGGGGGGCAGGGGATATAGGGCTATATCTAGCTATGGGGGGCAGGGGAGATAGGGTTATATCTAGCTATGGGGGGCAGCGGATATAGGGCTATATCTAGCTATGGGGGACAGGGGATATAGGGTTATATCTAGCTATGGGGGGCAGCGGATATAGGGCTATATCTAGATATGGGGGACAGGGGAGATAGGGTTATATCTAGCTATGGGGGGCAGCGGATATAGGGCTATATCTAGCTATGGGGGACAGGGGAGATAGGGTTATATCTAGCTATGGGGGGCAGCGGATATAGGGCTATATCTAGCTATGGGGGACAGGGGAGATAGGGTTATATCTAGCTATGAGGGGCAGCGGATATAGGGCTATATCTAGCTATGGGGGACAGGGGAGATAGGGCTATATATAGCTATGGGGGGCACGGGAGATAGGGTTATATCTAGCTATGGGGGGCGGCGGATATAGGGCTATATCTAGCTATGGGGGGCAGGGGAGATAGGGTTATATCTAGCTATGGGGGGCAGCAGATATAGGGCTATATCTAGATATGGGGGGCAGGGGATATCAGGCTATATCTCGCTATGGGGGGCAGGGGAAAAAGGGTTATATCTAGCTATGGGGGGCAGGGGAGATAGGGTTATATCTAGCTATGGGGGGCAGGGGGATATAGGGTTATATCCAGCACAGGGGGGCAGGGGAGATAGGGTTATATCTAGCTATGGGGGCAGGGGATATAGGGTTATATCTAGCTATGGGTGGCAAGCTATATAGGGTTATATATAGCTATGGGGGGCAGGGGGATATAGGGTTATATCCAGCACAGGGGGGCAGGGGAGATAGGGTTATATCTAGCTATGGGGGCAGGGGATATAGGGTTATATCTAGCTATGGGTGGCAAGCTATATAGGGTTATATATAGCTATGGGGGGCAGGGGAGATAGGGCTATATCTAGCACAGGGGGGCAGGGGATATAGGGTTATATCTGGCATAGGGGGGCAGGGGAGATAGGGTTATATCTAGCTATGGGGGGCAGGGGATATCGGGTTATATGTATTCTAGGTGGGCAGGAGCGATAGGGTTATATCTAGCCAAGGGGGGCAGGAGAGATATGGTTATATGTATCCCAGGGGGACAGGAGAGATAGGGTTATATATAGCCCAGGGGAGCAGGAGAGATATGTTTATATCTAGCCAAGGGGGGCAGGAGAGATAGGGTTATATGTAGTCAAGGGGGACAGGGGAGATGGGGTTATATGTAGCCCAGGGGGGGCAGGGGAGATAGGGTTATATGTATCCCAGGGGGCAGGAGAGATAGGGTTATATCTAGCCAAGGGGGGCAAGAGAGATAGGGTTACATGTAGTCAAGGGGGATGGGGATATAGGGTTATATGTATCCCAGGGGGGGGGGCAGGAGAGATAGGGTTACATGTAGTCAAGGGGGACGGGGGAGATAGGGTTACATGTAGTCAAGGGGGACGGGGGAGATAGGGTTACATGTAGTCAAGGGGGCCAGGTTGAGATAGGGTTACATGTAGTCAAGGGGGCCAGGGGAGATATGGTTATATATAGCTATGGGGGGCAGGGGAGATAGGGCTATATCTAGCACAGGGGGGCAGTGGATATAGGGTTATATCTAGCCATGGGGGGGCAGTGAATATAGGGTTATATCTGGCATAGGGGGGCAGGGGAGATAGGGTTATATCTAGGTATGGGGGGCAGGGGAGATAGAGTTATATCTAGCTATGGGGGGCAGGGGATATCGGGTTATATGCATTCTAGGTGGGCAGGAGAGATAGGGTTATATCTAGCCAAGGGGGGCAGGAGAGATATGGTTATATGTATCCCAGGGGGACAGGAGAGATAGGGTTATATATAGCCCAGGGGAGCAGGAGAGATATGTTTATATGTAGCCCAGGGGGACAGGAGAGATAGGGTTATATATAGCCCAGGGGAGCAGGAGAGATAGGGTTATATCTAGCCAAGGGTGGCAGGAGAGATAGGGTTATATGTAGTCAAGGGGGACAGGGGAGATGGGGTTATATGTAGCCCAGGGGAGCAGGAGGGATATGGTTATATGTATCCCAGGGGGACAGGAGAGATAGGGTTATATATAGCCCAGGGGAGCAGGAGAGATATGGTTATATGTAGCCCAGGGGGACAGGAGAGATAGGGTTATATATAGCCCAGGGGAGCAGGAGAGATAGGGTTATATCTAGCCAAGGGTGGCAGGAGAGATAGGGTTATATGTAGTCAAGGGGGACAGGGGAGATGGGGTTATATGTAGCCCAGGGGGGAGGGCAGGAGAGATAGGGTTATATGTATCCCAGGGGGCAGGAGAGATAGGGTTATATCTAGCCAAGGGGGGCAGGAGAGATAGGGTTACATGTAGTCAAGGGGGATGGGGATATAGGGTTATATGTATCCCAGGGGGGGGGGGGGCAGGAGAGATAGGGTTACATGTAGTCAAGGGGGATGGGGGAGATAGGGTTACATGTAGTCAAGGGGGATGGGGGAGATAGGGTTACATGTAGTCAAGGGGGCCAGGGGAGATAGGATTACATGTAGTCAAGGGGGCCAGGTTGAGATAGGGTTACATGTAGTCAAGGGGGATGGGGATGTAGGGTTATATGTATCCCAGGGGGGCAGGAGAGACAGGGTTACATGCAGTCAAGGGGGCCAGGGGAGATAGGGTTACATGTAGTCAAGGGGGCCAGGGGAGATACGGTTACATGTAGTCAAGGGGGCCAGGTTGAGATAGGGTTAAATGTAGTCAAGGGGGCCAGGGGAGATAGGGTTACATGTAGTCAAGGGGGCCAGGGGAGATAGGGTTACATGTAGTCAAGGGGGCCAGGTTGAGATAGGGTTCCATGTAGTCAAGGGGGCCAGGGGAGATAGGGTTACATGTAGTCAAGGGGGCCAGGGGAGATAGGGTTATATTTAGCCCATGGGGCAGAGGGGATCGGGATATATCTAGTTAAGGGGGGCAGGGAAGATAGGGTTATATGTCGCCCAATACATCTCTCCAATAACTTAAACTGGTGAAGAACCTGTTCTCCATCCATATGGGCAGGTTTATATCCACAAATTATACGGACAGGTTAAATGCCCCCAGAATTGCGGGTTTCAGTATGATTCATAAGACCCCCTCCCAGCAGGAAAATGTAATGCCATTCATATTTAAATAGAGAAAATTGGGGTCCTTCCACAATCCTGAACCCCCAGGACTCTGAGTTTTATTTTACCCCCTAAATCCTCCCGATGTACATCCTGAGTACAACAACCTGTTTGGGGGTAATTTACAACAAAAAACATTTTGGGATTTCATTCCACTTTTCACACCCTTATCCATGAACATCTTCTCCTGAGTCCATCTTGCCTTCTTCATCATAATTGTTATGGGCTTTCACCACTGTAACTACAACTTGCCACGAATGCTGAATGCAAATGCAGGTAAACAGCAATCCCTCTGCCAAACACTCTTTCCATCTTCTATTGTGTCGTCACATTGCCAGAAGACATTATTCTCCCATAGCTGGCTGGCCGAGGTAATGGACTTGGACACCTCAGGTTGGGATGTATTTTAATGAGCAATCGGCCCGTTTGGCATCACAACACCCGATCTGTATTTCAAATGGTCGTAGTTATTTTACATATGTTTGCAGCGAGCCCTGAGCCCCCAAAGGCGAGGTTATGCTCGTTTCCCATGGAAACGCGAGACCTACATAATGCTGATTCATATTAAAAAAGAAATTTCAACTCTTTCATTACAGCGGCTCAGGAGTGCATATAATCCAAAAAACACACATACATTAAAAAAACCCCACAAACAACAAGCTTCAAATGAAAAACACGCAAACAACAACAAATCAAATTTGACAGAAAAAACAACTTTAAAAAAATGTTCTTCATATTCTCATAATAAATGTTTGTTGAAAATTTAATGACAAAAATTGGAATCTAGAAAGCATCTCAAAAGGCAAGCGGACAAAATATAGAAACATGGAAGCGATTAGAGAACCAAGGCATCTCGGACTTACCCACAGCGGACGGACTAATAAGGCCTATTTACTGTGACTTTGCTCTTATGACCCAAATATTAATTAGTCTTCCCCATTTTCCCATAATATAAGGATTGTTGAAAATTTGATGACCAAATATTAAATGATGAAAAGAGTTATGGCCTCGACAAACACATATACACAAACACAAATAATCTTACGATAATTCACCAAATGTCCATCCGTCCGTTCGAAGGTACCCCCAAAACGGCTCAACCGATCGCAACGATATTTTGGGTGGGTATTCCTGGGACCCCTGGGAGTAAAATAGGCTATATTGTTTTTCCAATTTTTCCAAGTTTTCCAATTTTCCAGTTTTTCCAAACACGATGGAATAATATTTACCGATATGAACAGTGATGTGGCTTTTGTTGAAATTCTACAAATACTGTTTATTCTATGTACCAGGAGAGAGTAGATCGACTCCTGACGAACTCTTCCGATATAAACGTGCGGCTCCGAAGTAACATGGCAGCGTGTGCAAAGCGACTGAGAAACAGGTGTAGCGGCCGCTTCCGTGTTACAGATTCGGCGCGCACTCTTCACACAAAAACGTGCGACTGAGAAAGACGTGTAGTGGCCACTTCCGTTTTGCAGAATTCAATCTTTTTTCAAAATGGGCGCCATGTACTGTTTAGATTTTGATGATTTGCGTGTGATATGATTCAACGGATGTTTTTATGAATCGTTTAAAATAAAAAAAAGCCTTCAATTTCTGATATTTTGCCTTTTTCATTTCGGCTTCCCAATTGAAGCCCCACCCATAGGGCAGGTACCGTTGCTAGTCATTATAAATTACCAAGACCAAGGACACTATACCAATGGCTTTGAGACGATGGTGGGACTGAGTCAATGGGACAAGTACAGGTTCTGCAAGGTAGAAACAGAAAGTACAAGCTACCTCCTATCAGGATGTAAAATACTCATGTCAGAACAGCAGTACACCCAAATGCACAACAAAGTGTCTCAATATCCCAGTTCAGGAAAACATGTGGAACTATGAATCAAAAGCAATCACTGAAAATAAGGACATAATGGTCACGTATGACCTAATGATACCATCAATCGTCAAAATAGAAAACAACAACAATTGCAAAAAAGTAAAAATAAAAATACAAGTTGAAATAATAACAGCAGATATTAAATAAAATAATAATAAAATAAAATAATATGATAATAAAATAATAACATAAAATAACAGCAGATATTTAAAAAAAAAGTTGGACAGAGTGGGGATTGACAAAGAAGGCTCATTGGAATGGTTAAGTAGAGGTCAGCTCAACTTGGATGGTGAAAGAATCATAATAAATACCCAAGATCAAGGACACTACACCAATGGATTGAAAAAGATGGCAGGACTGAGCCAGACAGACAAGTGCAGATTATGCAAGACAGAAACAGAAAGTAAAGTCACCTGCTCTCGGGATGCAAAAAAGTATTATCAGAACAGGTTTACACACAACGGCACAACGAAGTATGCAAAGTGATTCATTGGCATATTTGCAAAAAATGAAACATCCCATTTCCAGAAAACTCATGGAGACATGAACCAAGGACATCATTGAAAATGAGGACGTCATGCTCACATACGACCTGATGATTCCATCGAGCATGAACATGGAAAACAAAGCATTGCGTCCAGACATTGTACTCAGGAACAAAAAGTAAAAGACAGCATTGATGATTGAGATATCAGTACCCAGTGATTTTGGCCTAAATAATGCAGAAATCAAGAAAATGACCGAATACCAGGACCTCAAGAATGAGGTCAAGAGACCTTGGAAGCTGAAAAGCATTGAAATTGTACCAGTGATTAATTGGAGCAAATGGAATGATGAAGAAGAACCTCACTGAGATTTTAAAAAACATCCCCGAGAATATTACTACAAATTAACTACAACTGGAGGCAATCTGGGGTTCAGTAACGATCCTGAAAAGATTCCTTCGGACAAAACAATGAAAAGTTGAACAGTTTGGTCCATGAACCGTCATCCCTTACAGAAGAGAAGGTGGATACTTTGGGTCCTGGGAGGACCTCATTCCACCTCCTGAAACCCGCAAATGGAGATAACAACAAACATCACCACACGAACACACACACACACACACACACACACACACCCATCTCCCGCTGTGCAGAGAACAGGCGAACAAACACAACAACAAACAAACAAGACCCTTCTCACATTATATTATGATTTGTGTTACTTGCGATGCCGTTAATATTGTTGTGGTTTTAATAAGAATGTCGGGCTGTGTTTTATTGATCAAGGTGACCCGTGCCTTTAATTGTGTGAACCATAGATATCCTTGTCGGGTTTTTACAGGTATTTGGTTGTGGTACATTTCTTTTTCTTAAATCAAACTTTTATGTTGTAATATTCCCAGTGTTGGTAAATGTAATCAGGTGTTGTATTCACCTTGCACTGTGTAACGAAGAGTCCAGACAGCATTGACCACTCTTGTCTTGCCTAGTCCCCTCGTTATCGAAATTTTTCCCTCCACGTTGTAAACTCACATCTCTGTTTTTCAGTTTTAAAAACTCACGTAGAATGACCAAATGAATGGTGTAGAACACTTTGGTGTTTCTTCGGGGGATCATCTATCTATAATTCCAGTAATCTCTGTGTGTATGTCTGTGTGTATGTCTGTGTGTCTGTGTGTCTGTGACCGCTGTTTCTCGACAACCACGGGTCCGATATACTTTAAACTTGCCAGGTATATTGCTGGGGACCTGAGGATGTGCCTTTTCAAGGTTTCATATTAATCGGACAAGTAGTTACCGAGCTATGTCCAAAAAACGATTCAACCAATCAGAGAGCAGCGAGCTATCACGTGTGCCGAACGTGGCGAACAGACTCTGCCTCGGACGGCACATTTGAGAGCGTATTCATTTATTTCACGTTGGCAAACTATGTTGCCGCTATGTTGGCGTTAAACTATGTTTTAAAACTAATTTGCGATTCTTTCGCTTTCCTGCGCATTTGTGCACGCTATGGCGATTTCTTTACCAAACTCCGCAAGCCGTTCGCTTTGGACCAAACCATTTCATGTAAATAGAGGGGGGGGATTGTCACCGTACTCGCAAGCCGTTCGCTTTGGCTTTGCGAATGGACCAAACCATTTCATGTAAATAGAGGGGGGGGATATAATTTTAGATATATATATAGTACGGGCACGCCCTAGTACCTTAAAATCCCAGAATGATAAAGTAACCAAAATGTTGGACCACCTGAAGGGTCTTCTATTTCAGCTCTCCTGTCATGGAAAAGTTTTCTTTGCTATCGATAATATTATCGTTAATTAGGATTCCAGTGAGCTTCCCAATGGAAGCCTATTGTTCTTGTAAGGATTATTATAATTCTCACACATTTTGTGGAGACGATTCTGAGAAAACCGTAATAGACCGAAACCGAAAACCGAAAACCTCTACGAAACTTCAACTAATTATGGATACCAATGTAACTTGGTGCATCATGAATTTTGTTTTTGCAATTTTGACTTACGTTGGCTGCCATTGCCTATGATGTCATAAACTTTAAACATATTCTTCTCCAGAACTGCTGAATGGATCAACGCAAAATTTTAGAAATATGATCACTGAGCCATGGGGATAAAAGTTTGCAAAACAATACATCGGTCACGTGATTTGGCGGACATAATGTATTTTAAAATAAAACTTGGTAAAAATCTATTTCTCCGAAACCGCTTATCCGATTGATACAAAACTTCAAACACGTTTACATTCCAATGGGGGGAAATATTTGTAAACTACGTGCCATCATCAGTCCCGTGATATGGCAGCCATCCTGGATTTAAGGAAAACCTTTAAAAACATATTTTTCTCCAGAACTGCTGAATGGACCAATCCCAAATTTCACATGTATGATCAACTCTACATGAGGAAAAATGTTCCTGAACTATGGCATCATCAGTCACGCGGTATGGTGGCTACATTTGATTTAAGGAAAAAATATTTGAAAATCCATATCTCCAGAACCACTCAATGGATCAATCCGAAACTTCATACCTATGACTGAAGACACTTGAGGCATTTTACTTTGCAAATTATGACATAATCGGTCACATGGTATGGTAGCCATCTTGGATTTAAGGGAAAGAATTGAAAATCTATAACTCCAAAACCGCTTAACCGATCCAAACCAAATTTACAGATATGATCAACTACCCATGAGGATATTTTCTTGAAATGATGTCATCAGTCATGTGGTATGGCAGCCATTTTGGCTGGAAGCCTATCATCACTGCTCGCAGTTCTAGTTACCCTCACCTGAGGAGAGGGTATAGCGTTTGAGTCCGTTTGTTGCTTGGCCAAAAAAAAATAAAAAAAATTGCAAGTATGTTGATAACTCCGGTTTGTGTGTGTGTGTGTGTTTGTGTGTGTGTGTGTGTGTGTGTTTGTGTGTTTGTCTGTCCGCTCACTTATACTTGCCTACATGTCACAATTTGAAACCGATCTTCACGAAACTTGACCAAATGGAAGAGTTCGTGGTCCGACAAAATGCTATATATTTTTGAGGGCAAAAGGTCAAAAAGTCAACATAGGTCAAAGGTCAACCACCTTTTCAAAATTTCTAAAATCCTCAATTTTAATCCAATTGACTTGACATTTGAATATGATTTACATATCGGCTAACTGAATTAAACCACCAACTATTTTTGAGATCAGCTTCGGCCAAAAGGTCAACATAGGCCAAAGGTCAACCACTTTTTTTGATTATCTAAAATCCTCAATTTTCATCCTATCGACTTTAAATTTGAATAGGATTTACATATCAGCTTACTGAATTCAACCACCAACTATTTTTGAGATCAGCATAGGCCAAAAGGTCAACATAGGCCAAAGGTCAACAACAATTTCCAATTTCTAAAATCCTTAATTTTCATCCGATTCACTTGAAATTTGAATGTGATTTACATATCAGCTAACTGAATTCAACCACCAACTATTTTTGAGATCAGCGTAGGCCAAAAGGTCAACATAGGCCAAAGGTCAGCCACTTTTTTTTGGATTTCTAAAATCCTCAATTTTCATCCGATTGATAAAATTTGAATGGTATTTTCATATCAGCGAACTTAATTCAACCACCAACTATTTTTGAGATCAGCATCGGCCAAAAGGTCAACATAGGCCAAAGGTCAATGACTTTTTTTAGAATTTCCAAAATCCTCAATTTTCATCCGATTGACTTGAAATTTGAATATGATTTTCATAGCAACCAACTGAATTCAACCACCAACTATTTTTGAGATCAGCATAGGCCAGAAGGTCAACATAGGCCAAAGGTCAACAACAATTTAGAATTTCTAAAATTCTCAATTTTCATCCGATTGATGTGAAATTTGAATAAGATTTTCATATTAGCTAACTGAATTCAACAACCAACTATTTGTTTGATCAACATAAGTCATGAGGTCAACATAGGCCAAAGGTCAACAACAATTTCGAATTTCTAAAATCCTCAATTTTCAACCGAATCACTTGAGATTTGAATGGGATTTTCATATCAGCTAACTGAATTCAACCACCAACTATTTTTTAGATCACTATAGACCAAAAGGTCAACATAGGCCAAAGGTCAACAACAATTTTGAATTTCTAAAATCCTCAATTTTCATCCGATTGACTTGAAATTTGAAAAGGATTTTCATATCAGGTTAGTGAAACAAACCACCAACTATTTTTGAGGTCAACGCAGGCCAAAAGGTCAACATAGGCCAAATTTCTAAAATTGTCAATTTTCATCCGATTAACTTAAACTTTGAAAACGATTTGCATATCAGGTCACTGAATTCAACTAATAATTATTTTGGACGTCAAAAGGATGCTCTACTGAGTGCCATTCTACTTTGTTCTGTTTTGACAAGTGTCGCTCTATGTGTGATTTTTCATTTGTCTGTTTTTCTGTCTGTCTGTTTGTCTGTTTGTTTGTTTGTCCGCACAGAATAAATATGATTTTCTATTCAACCTTTGGTCCGATTGACAGGAAATTTTCATCATAGGTGCAAATGCACCTGTGTAATTTTTTAATGATAATTTTGACGTCATAGGTCACGTGGTTCAGCCGCCATCTTGGAAAAACCGAAAACATTTGCACCTCTATGTCTCCGAAAGTGCTACATAGAAAAAACTTGAGACATGGCTCTTTGTAAAGAACTCTCAATGTAGAATAACATCTGTTAATGATGATGTCATAGGTGCCTCCATTATGACGTCATAATTTGACAAGTACAAAACTTTATCCGATCAAGATGAAATTTCTTGAGCATAATCTAGGAATAAATTCGTGGAGAAAAAATAATGATGACGTCATCGGTCACGTGGTTCGGCCGCCATATTTGTTTTAACACAAAAGCCTTAAAAACCACTGAAAACACATCCTGGAGAGGGTTTGAAATCTCTGATTGCTCTTTCTTGTTATCTTTGTTATCGATAATTTGAGATATCTTCACTGCTGGCTTAAAGCAACATGGCCGTGATCCAGAATGAGTATTACGACTTTTTCTCAAAAGGAAATCACTGGTTGCGACCTGCCATGATTCACACCGAAGGTGTATCGATGCCCACAGTAAGATAATACGTTTCGACTCAACTGCATCAACCAATCCCTTTATGGCAGTGAAACGTTGTTATGGAAACCACTGACTCACTTAGTGCAAGGCTTGGCTACTCCTGCGAGATTTCTGTTTTTATTGGACTTCAGCATGTTGACTTATCACTCCTGCTTGCCTTCCACCGGCGTGTGAAAGATGCTTGTCAGTGCCTTTCTTCTTCCCATGCAATGACAACCTATGATACGAAAATGTTATTCGATTAACCAATATGATACATCCATTTCCTTTAAAAATAGCATGAAGGAAAGGGGACTTCCTTCCATTGATTGCATTGATTCTGGATTGTTGCGGGTGAAAGGCCTTAGTGAAAGGGATTATGCCACCACCCTCACAGAAATAACTGAAATAAGATCCGAAAGAGTTATTTAGCTTCTTCTTCAAGAAATAATGTCTCAGTCCCATAATATTCGAGAGCTCATGGGATCCCCAGATGATTAATTTACAGAGACCAGACAGAATCCGTCCTCTTGCAAGTTCCTCATGTATTCCATGTCGGGATGGAATTCCCAAAAAAATCCAAACAAAAATGGCAAGGAAGGAATGACATCACAATACAACACCAGACAACCTTTACGTATTGCCATCACCATATCTTAGATTGATATTTTTTTCATGGGTGACTGTGGAAATATGAAAAAAATTGTTTGAAGATGTCCATGTGAGAGGGAGTTGTACTTATGTAGTGCCAACAAGGGTAGACGGAGATGATGTTTTTACCCATGTCTGTTTGTCTGTCTGTCTGTATGTCAATGGCCTACAGGTCACAATTTTAAACCGATATGTACAAAACTTCACTAAATGGATGGGTAGGTCATAAGGAAGAAGCCTATTGATTTTGAGGTCAAAAGGTCAACAACTTTGTCAGATTTCTAACATCCTCAATTTCCATCCAATTAACTTTAAATTTGAGGAGGATTTACATATCAGGTCACTGAATTAAACCACCAATTATTTTTGAGGTCAACATAGGCCAAAGGTCAACAACTTAGGGGAAGTTTTTAAAATCCTCAATTTTCATCCAATTGACTTGAAATTTGAACATGATTTGCAAATCAGATCACTGAATTCAACCAACAATTATTTCTGAGGTCAACATAGGCCAAAAGTTCAACATAGATCAAAGGTCAACAACTTAGGGGAAGTTTTTAAAATCCTCAATTTTCATCCAATTGACTTGAAATTTGAACATGATTTGTATATCAGATCACTGAATTCAACAAACAATTATTTCTGAGGTCAACATAGGTCAAAAGGTCAATATAGACCAAAGGTAAACAAGTTACTTTCGGGATTTCTCAAGTATCTGCCATGCAGAACATATTTCTTGTTTGTTTGCTTGTTTGTTTGTCAGTCTGTGAACAGGATATCTCAAGAAAGGTTGTGGACGGATTTAAACGAAATTTGGTGGAGAGGTTTGGGTATGTGACAAGGACGAAATGATTAGATTTTGGTGAAGATCCGGATCCGAATCAGGGAATTTTAAAAGTGATTCTTCACCATCGAGTGATCGTGCTAAAACCAATATATAACATGATATCTCAAAAAGTTATGGGCGGATTCGGACGAAACGTGGTGTGCTGGTTGGGTGTGTGACAGGTATGAATCGATTCAATTTTGGTGAAGATCCAAATCCAGATCCGGATGCGAGAATATTTTTAAAATTTCTAAGTGATTTGTCACCATTGAGTGAGGTCATGACGTCACCAAAATGATATGTAACACGATATTTCAAAGATTTATTGACGGATTATGACCAAACTAGGTGGATGAGTTGGTTAGGTGACAAGAACAAGCTGATACGATTTTTTTTAAGGTCTGAATCCAGATCTGGCCTATCCATGGTATATCAAAATGTAAACTGTTCAACCTAGTGGAGACGTATGCTCTACCGAGTGCCGTTCTAGTTTCTGTTGTTTTTTGGGGGGAAGGAGAGAGTCATGCGATAAATAGTGGTTCAATTGTCATGTGGAATTCAATTGTCAAAGTACTTGGGTTCGTGCATGTATTATACTCCTAGAATGAAAATGTGCATGCAATAATATCAGTAATGCAGATGAACCTGCAGTTCTATGTAGATGCATCTACATTCCTGGAGCCTGAACGAGTGAATGTTGTACAGGTGCGATGCACAAGAGACAATGTCGGTTCCTCTGGTGAGAAACATTGTAATCGTTTTAGCCATTATTGTGCTCGGCTATTCTCGTTAAACGGCCACGATTATTCCCACATTCTTGTGGTGTTGCCAAGGGAAAGCTTGGCTCAAGTCTTTGACGAACAAGCTGGCCAGGCCCGACGTTCAACTAAGGTCAGGGGAAGGAACTTGTAATTCACTCAAGGTGCCTGTGACAGCTCACCTACTCTTTGCGAAGGACACCGTTGGATGTTTAACGTTCACCAACTAATTCTGGTAGATGGGATGCCCAGTTTAACATCCATCTGAGGAAACATCTCACTGATGAATCGCCCTGCTTGCGGTGGTTTGTGTGCAGCCTGTGACTGGTTGTGCTGGTTGCATCATTTTTCTAGAGGTGTGGCTGTTATGCTGATGCAGTGCCAGTGCAGTTTGTGCTCATTTTGCCGACCTCAGAAGGATGACAGGAGGAGTCAACCAACCTGGTGTTAATTCATTGGAAATGGCAGGGGCTTGAACTCAGGACCCCAGGAACTCAAGCCAGCCACCTTAACCGTTAAGCCAACACCAGGCTTCACCTTTTACCCAGATACGGCTTAGAGGCGAGTGGGCGTATCTCTAGGGTCTCGGCCATCCTGTCTGCCATTATTGTGATGGGCTGTCTGCTGAAACGGATGAGAGAAAGAAGTTCAATTTAGCCACTTTTCAATCTCCCGATTTGGTACCTCTTTACAAAATAACCCCCTGAGGAATATTTAACGTCCACTAGGAACTCCTGCTGCCAGATGGGTCCCCAGCATAATGTCCCACTGGGCAGATGGCATACACATTGATACAACACCCGAGCTGCAAAGCAGCAGTCTGACATTTTCTAGTTGGATCAGAAATCCATGCCCAAGTAGACAACAACAAGGAGACAGGACTATCCTGCCCTGCTTCTGAAAAGACAACTTCTCAAAAAAAAAAAATTGTTATTTTTTTTACAAAACACAACCCAATCAAACATGTGCTTGAAATCCTAAGGCCGATAAAGAAGGAGGCAACCTGTGGGCTGTGAGGGAGTGCACTCCTCGTATTCCAGGCATTAGGGCACGAGATTAGCAATTACCCAATTGCGATGCAGGTTCTGCTTGCGTACGTTCAGGGATTGGTGGAAAAATTGTGAGCGATTTCATTAAATAACTCCTGCAATCGGGATTTTTCAGGAGACAACAAGATGAACAGCATCCATTGGTACACAGGGGATTTGCAAAGCACGCGAATGATGATCAACGCAAACATACCACCGCAAGGAAGGTTAAAGCACCACTGAGGTCAGAAAAAAATAAATATATATATATATATACATTCGCTTGGTGCTTCCACTATCTCTTTGGCGGACAGGCCATATAGAGTGATGTTTAATTTCAAATTATTTAGTGTGGGTTGAAAGCTTTTTGAGAAGGCCTATTATATCCGCAAACTGAATGTCGTGATGCCTCCAAACGAGACGCTTTCGGGCAGAATGTATCTCAAGAAACGCGTGATAAATTCAAATAAAATTGGAGTGAATCCGAAACAAACTTAATTTACCATGATAGTTGAGCATTGCCACTTAAAAAAAAAGACAATTATTTACGGGTCGTTCTGATGAATTCTGATGAATTCTGATGAATTCCCTGAGCTTAAGAGGCGGTTGCTGAAATTGCTGGAAGCAGCAGAGATGCTTAGTCTTGATCCAAAGCCCAAGATGTCACTCCAAAAGTAAAAAGCTCCTCCGCAGGCTTTGGCAAGATGCTCCGGGACATCTATTCCTTTAAGCGGGGGAGTTGTGTTGGTTTTTCTTTTTTGAGAGGCGCTCAATTTAGAGAAATAAAACATACACCCTTTGCATGGGGTTGTGTGCTAATTGGATTCAAAGTGTTGCAAAAGGTGCACCAAAGTGCAAGTAACTACATGGCCGTTGGATTTTTGTTGTTGTTGCACAATTACCGTGTTTCACTGTAAACGTGTGATGAAGCAGAACACCTACTTTACAGTTGTATCGTCCTTACTATAATTCACTGACCGGTGTTTGTTTGTCGCGCTCCTCCTCCTCCTACAGTTCTGGCCCGATTACATCCACACTTGCTGCATAGTATCAGCATGACCCATCTTAGACAAACTTCGCACCTCTATATCTCTGAAACCACTCCATGGAAAAAATTTAGACCGGGCTCATTGTCACCGAATCCCCATGGGGAATAAGATATGTTAATGATGATGTCATCGGTGCCTTCGTTATGACGTCATAATTCGACAAATACAACACTTATCCATCCGATCATTATTTAAAAAAATTCAACAACTGTTGGTCTGATGGACACGAAATTTTCACCATAGGAGCGCCTCCTCCTTTAGAATATTTTAATGATAATCATGACGTCATAGGTCATGTGTTACAGGCGCCATCTTGGAAAAACCGAAAAACGTTGCACTTCTATATATCCTAGACCGCTCTATGGAAAAAAATCGGTGTCTGCGGCTCATTGTAAATAACGCCATATGGGGAATATGTGTTGTTAACAATGACGTCATCGGTGCCATAATTATGGTCATAATTCGACAGGGACAACGCTTCGTCTGATCAGTTTGAAATTTATTGAGCGTGATTTATACAACAATTATTTTAGAGAATATAAATTTATGATGTCATCGCTCACGTGGTCTAGCAGCCATATTGGATCCAAAAAAAAGAAACGTTCAAAAACAGAAGAGTTGGCTCACACCAAGTTGACTGCGCAGGGTAAGTATTCTATGAATACCATCTAGTTGTAGAGGGGTGTTTTTATCTTTGCTGGTGATCTTGGGAGGCAGATAGGGGCGACACAAGTTCTCTATGTGAATGTGTATCGTGTAGCGCCACCATCAGGTGGGAGAAGGTATTACAAGTCCCACCCTTGACAGCACAGTATTCCTGTCCCCACGTTTTCCAGTTCAGTGAGATGTTTTGAATTATAAGTAGTAGGCATGTTTTTGCTTCATGCACATAACTCAAGTTATTGTTTAATTTTCGGGAGCGATTGAGGGAGCTGTAAGTTGCTTATACACCACCCAAATAAAGGTATATGCCAGAAGAAAGTATTGCATGCTTAAAACAAGATCGCCCGTGTAGTGGGTACTCTGCTCGTTTTTTGTAGTAATTCAGTAAACAACAGTCATCTTTTCATAACTCAAACAATTACTGATTACCTGGATGTTACACTGCCATGGGGATACGGAAAGGGGCTTATTGTGGTCTGGGAATACTTTAACATAAATGTGAGTCGTGTAATTACATGCTATCCACAAGTTTAACGCAAGATAAGAAACAATAACCATGTGGACATGATCATGAGGTTATGTTCTCACCCCTGTTCGTCTGTGAGCACGATATCTCAAACAGTTATGGACGGATTTTAATGAAACATGATGGACAGGATGGGTGTGTGACAATAATAAATCGATTAGATTTTGGTGAAGATCTGGATCCGGATCCAATAATATTTTTAAGGATTCTTCACCATTGACAGATATGGCAAAAAACGATGCCTAGCACGATATTTCAAAAAGTTGTGGATTGATTCGGACGAAACATGGTGGACATGTTGGGTGTGTGACGGGGACTAATTTATTAGATTTTGGTGAATATCCGGATACTATAATTTTTGTAATTTTCAAAGTGATTCGTCACTTTGAGATGTGGCCAAAAAGGGGCCAAAAACGATATATAACATGATATCTCAAAAAGTTGTGGATGGATGATGACAAAACTTGGTGGATGAGTTGGATAGGTGATAAAAACAAGCCGATTATATTTTGGTTCAGATCTAGATCCAGATTTGGCCTTTAAGTGGGACACAAAACATAAACTGTTAATTCTGGCGGAGGAATGCACCCGACCGAGTGCCGCTCATTTGATGGTTTTCTCTGTATTCACAAGAATGGAGCAGGTGAGTTGATGGAACCTGTTGATGCATTATTAATTTAATTTTTTCCCAAATTATGCTGTGTCTACAGAGCTATGGACATGAATGTTTCATTCAAGATATGTCCCCAACTCATATACCATGAAAATTGGCAAGGTCAGTCGGGCCTGGAATATTGGATCAAGAGTAATTGGGAATATCTTTCTCACAATTTTTCTCTACCTGCCCCGGAAATATTTTACGTTGCCTTGGGTGGAATTAAATTGTTACAATTGGGACTGATGCAGACTACACAGCAGCTTTTAATGTGGAGACGATTTGGCCTTTCCACCATCAATCAATTCGAATATCACTGAAACAGATCGCCTCCGTTTTCACAGCAAAACGAGGTCATTGCAAATGTTTCTTGGATATTACCTGTGCATGTAATTGTTCCTTTAAGGAACAAAGTTATATGCGTTTGCATGACGTGACATGTTATGTGAGGCTTTTTTTTCAATTCTACGTGTATATGTTTCAAATCGGCATAATCAATAGCTCATTGATGTTTTATGTAAACTGCTGTCCAGTTGCTGCATTACTTCATTATTGTTTCTCTGGCACTTCATTCCGGTGTCTGCGGCACTTCATTCCGGTGTCTGCGGCCCTTCATTCCGGTGTCTGCGGCACTTCATTCCGGTGTCTGCATTACTTCATTATTGTTTCTCTGGCACTTCATTCCGGTGTCTGCGGCACTTCATTCCGGTGTCTGCGGCACTTCATTCCGGTGTCTGCGGCACTTCATTCCGGTGTCTGCGGCACTTCATTCCGGTGTCTGCGGCACTTCATTCCGGTGTCTGCGGCACTTCATTCCGGTGTCTGCGGCACTTCATTCCGGTGTCTGCGGCACTTCATTCCGGTGTCTGCGGCACTTCATTCCGGTGTCTGCGGCACTTCATTCCGGTGTCTGCGGCACTTCATTCCGGAGGCTGCGGAACTTCATTCCGGTTTCTGCGGTACTTCATTCCGGTTTCTGCGGTACTTCATTCCATTTTCTGCAGTACTTCATTCCGGTTTCTGCAGTACTTAATTCCGGTTTCTGCGGTACTTCATTCCAGTTTCTGCAGTACTTCATTCCGGTTTCTGCGGTACTTCATTCCAGTTTCTGCAGTACTTAATTCCGGTTTCTGCCGTACTTCATTCCGGTTTCTGCGGTACTTTATTCCGGTTTCTGCGGTACTTCATTCCGGTTTCTGCAGTACTTAATTCTGGTTTCTGCAGTACTTCATTCCGGTGTCTGCGCGGTACTTCATTCCGGTTTCTGCGGTACTTAATTCCGGTTTCTGCAGTACTTAATTTCGGTTTCTGCGGTACTTCATTCCGGTTTCTGTGGTACTTCATTCCGGTTTCTGCGGTACTTCATTCCGGTTTCTGTGGTACTTCATTCCGGTTTCTGCGGTACTTCATTCCGGTTTCTGCGGTACTTCATTCCGGTTTCTGCGGTACTTCATTCCGGTTTCTGCGGTACTTCATTCCGGTTTCTGCGGTACTTCATCCCGGTTTCTGCGGTACTTCACTCCGGTTTCTGCGGTACTTAATTTCAGTTTCTGCAGTACTTCATTCCGGTTTCTGCGGTACTTCATTCCGGTTTCTGCGGTACTTCATTCCGGTTTCTGCGGTACTTCATTCCGGTTTCTGCGGTACTTCATTCCGGTTTCTGCGGTACTTCATTCCGGTTTCTGTGGTACTTCATTCCGGTTTCTGCGGTACTTCATTCCGGTTTCTGCGGTACTTCATTCCGGTTTCTGCGGTACTTAATTCCGGTTTCTGCGGTACTTAATTCCGGTTTCTGCGGTACTTCATTCCGGTTTCTGCGGTACTTCATTCCGGTTTCTGCGGTACTTCATTCCGGTTTCTGCGGTACTTCATTCCGGTTTCTGCGGTACTTCACTCCGGTTTCTGCAGTACTTAATTTCGGTTTCTGCAGTACTTCATTCCGGTTTCTGCAGTACTTAATTTCGGTTTCTGCAGTACTTCATTCCGGTTTCTGCAGTACTTCATTCCGGTTTCTGCAGTACTTCATTCCGGTTTCTGCAGTACTTAATTTCGGTTTCTGCAGTACTTCATTCCGGTTTCTGCAGTACTTCATTCCGGTTTCTGCGGTACTTTATTCCGGTTTCTGCGGTACTTCATTCCGGTTTCTGCAGTACTTAATTCTGGTTTCTGCGGTACTTCATTCCGGTGTCTGCGGTACTTCATTCCGGTTTCTGCGGTACTTAATTCCGGTTTCTGCGGTACTTAATTTCGGTTTCTGCGGTACTTCATTCCGGTTTCTGCGGTACTTCATTCCGGTTTCTGCGGTACTTCATTCCGGTTTCCGTGGTACTTAATTCCGGTTTCTGCAGTACTTCATTCCGGTTTCTGCGGTACTTCATTCCGGTTTCTGCGTACTTCATTCCGGTTTCTGCGGTACTTCATTCCGGTTTCTGCAGCACTTCATTCCGGTTTCTGCGGTACTTCATCCCGGTTTCTGCGGTACTTCACTCCGGTTTCTGCGGTACTTAATTTCGGTTTCTGCGGTACTTCATTCCGGTTTCTGCGGTACTTCATTCCGTTTTCTGTGGTACTTCATTCCGGTTTCTGCGGTAATTAATTCCGGTTTCTGTGGTACTTCATTCCGGTTTCTGCGGTACTTCATTCCGGTTTCTGCGGTACTTCATTCCGGTTTCTGCGGTACTTCATTCCGGTTTCTGCGGTACTTCACTCCGGTTTCTGCAGTACTTAATTTCGGTTTCTGCAGTACTTCATTCCGGTTTCTGCAGTACTTCAATCCGGTTTCTGCAGTACTTCATTCCGGTTTCTGCAGTACTTCATTCCGGTTTCTGCAGTACTTCATTCCGGTTTCTGCAGTACTTCATTCCGGTTTCTGCAGTACTTCTTTGTTGGCCGGTTGGCACCGACGGTGAATACCTTGAGGTGTTTACTCATCTTTGTTCTACACACCAGATGCATTTACTCGACATTTGACTTACGGGGTTAAGTTCCTGTGTGATGGTACCACATTTTCATCAATTCGGATTTGAGCTGCGTTGTGCAGGTGGTGGACAAAGAAAATGGAAACACCAATGTAAAGTCACTTAATAGGGTGTTGGGCTACCATGTGCAGCCAGTATGGCCTGTATGCGCCATGGCATAGTGTCCACCAGCGTCTGGAATTCTGCAGGACATATGCGGTACAATTATTACATGAGAAAGTCAATTAATTCACACCAGTTTGATGAAGGTGGAAAACGCTGTCTCAGGCATCTTTCTAGAATTTCCCATAAATGCTCGATTTGGTTCAGATCTGGTGACTGAGAAGGCCATGGCATATGATAAACATCAGTGTCATGCTCATCAAACCACTGGGTGACCACACGTGCTCTGTGGATGTGGGCATTGTGTGGTCTCCTCTTGCAGCCATGCCAGCCATAATTATGGGCAACCAGGCCTGTGCAGCATTTTTTACATAATCCTAAGCATGCTGGGATGTTATTTGCTTAATTAAGACATGGACAACACCTATGTGGGAGCCGTTGCTTGGTGTCCCTCATTTACTCAGGTGTTTCCAATTTTTTGTTGACTACCTGTATGTCTACATGTGTGGATGAATTGTGTTTCAGCTGCTTCGTGAACCTCAGCCCATGCAATAAAAAATTGTGGGATAGCAGTCATTGAAAGGAATATCAACCCGCTAAATGCAGTACCTAAATAAATGACAGGAAACAATCGAGGAATGGATGGATGTTAAAAATAAATTCAAAATATTATTGAAAGGCAGTGCACGAAATGTGAGAAAAGGAAGAATCAAGGAATTTTCTGGATTTCTCGGTTCATATGATCAAATTATTGCTATATTGTGAGGGTAGTTTAAGGTTGATGTGGCCTATTGACTCAATAAAATAAAAAAGTACATTTAGAATAATGAAACTTCATCTATTTCAAGGTTTTCCCTTGCTACATGAACACACTCATCCATATGACGTGACAGCGCCTTGGGCCCATCGGCCTAGAAATCTTTGTGGATGGGCGTGCAGCCATTTCAGGACACACGCTTTGGTGTACTCACCAAGCTATAAACACAATGCTTCCCATCACAAGTTGACAAGCCTGGGTACTGTATGCCGAATGACTTAGAATTTCCCAACCATCCTCCTAGTAGAATAGTAACAGTCCCATTGGCTGTGTGAAGTCATTTCCTGAGATCATATACATGGCTGTGTATCTCTTGTCTCATTTCAATACAGAAGAAGTCACTGTAATACTGTGCTCCCTCTCTCTGGTGCGATACCTGCAGCTTTGTTGCAATTGTGAGGAATGAAATGTGACGTCATATTATTCACATCTTGCACCAATCATATTGAATTCCAAACATGAGGTTCCTTGGCGTCCAGATTGTACAAACGTTATTGAATTCCAAGTGAGAATGAATTATTGTTTCCACACTTCCAACAAAGACATCTAAATCTTCTGCACTTGCACATGTTGCAATCAAGCAATTCAACAAAACTATGTGTTCAACACATTTGATGTTTATGTGAGCGACTGCAGTTGCTCGCAGATGAGAGTGCCCAAGATCGATCACCAATCATCAGACATTTTTCAACTCGCTACAATATTTAAATACACAACTAGAATGCATGCCAAAATGCAAAGTCCGTCCACGTCCACTCGCTTTGTACTCAAACTAAACTTGACGAAAACAACAGCTAAAAAAAAAAAAATGTACATTTTATTAACTCGTATTCTCATAACAAAGGTTTGTTGAAAATTTAATGACAAAAGCTCAAAAACCAGAAAACATCTCAAAACGCAAGCAGAAAAAATAATGAAACAAGGAAGTGTTAAAAAAAAATAACCCGGCCGTCTCCTGCTGTGCAGCGGCAGACGGGCGAATAACGGCTATTTGAATTTACTGTGACTTTTCCCTTTGACATTTTGACTCAATTATTAATTAATTAGTCTTCTCCATATTCTGATAATAAAGGTTTGTTAAAATGTGATGACAAAAGCTCAAATGGTAAAATTGTTATGTTCTGGAGCCTGAGACAAATGGAGAGACAGACAGACAATTGCAAAATTGCAAAATTGTCGGCAATTGCAAAACCGTGAAAGATATTACAAACAAAAAAATCGAATTACGTGAAGGAAATTAACTACCGAATCATACAGACAGTCTCCGGTGAACTTCAGCTGGTTTGAAATACCTCTGTTCCACAGCATACATCACTTTGTTGACCGTCATCTTGGTTTTACCCAGAATGCTTTGACCAGCAATCACGTCATTTCCAGTAAAACTTACTCAAGGGGTACAATATCATTTCACACAATTTCAGCATTTACCTATTGTTTTTCCATGTTCCACAATAAAATATCGACGACAACTTTCAACCGTCCTCATCGTTCCCCTTTATGGGGCGTATATTTCTGCTGAGTCACATGAGGCACCAAGTCAGTGCTGAGCCAACGTTATTGAGAGGTCTTCATAAGGTGGTAAAATCTATTCTTCATTTATGACGGGAAAATATAAACAGGAAAACAGCACGAAAGCTATAAGGTTTTAAAAATTCGTCAATAAATTTGTAACCCGCACAAACAAAATAACATTTCGAGTTTTGGAATAATCATGACTTCATTGACAAATCAACAGGGCAGCAACAAGTGGATCCACAATGGAGAGCTAACAATGAGAGACCAGGCTGTATAAAAGTGCAGATTATCACTCATAGCAACCATACCCCAGCAACAAAAACTCCTTCCTAATCAGCAATAGGGAAATTACAATCACTGCCACAACCCTGCACCAGCGAGCATTGTCAACCAGGCAGGTGATTACCCAGCAATGGGGAAATGCCATTGACCGATAAATATAAAATATATACAAAATAATTATATATAAAGATATAAGAGATGAGAGGAGGAGAGGAAGAGGTATATTTTATCTCTATATAGAGAGGAAGAGATATATGGAGATATATATTCCACAAGAGGAAAACAGGAAAGTACAGTGAGCTGGAGGCAGAGTGCCGGGAGAAGGGTTGGTGAGTTTCTTGTCAGCCATTTGAGGTGGGGTGTTGAGGGTATATTGGCAATTCCTTTTCTGCATTTCTTGCTCGGCTTGGAGTGTGTGGGACAGAAAGAAGGACGATGTGTGACAGAGTGGCCCATGTTGCCTTAGAAAGGCTCACTTTGGATATGGAGGAAGTTTATCGAGGCGTAGGAAGCTCATTCATGGCTATAGGAAGAGCTTCACTGCAGTTATTTTGTCCAAAGGCTGTGCTACCAAATAGTAAGTCGAGGGTGTCAATAATTTTGTCATTGCCATTTCTTTTTATTTTCTGATTTAAAAGGATATATATATTAAGTTGTGAATCAAAAACGAAGGTTCTGTAATATTAGCTTTGTAATAAAGAATTGTGGAGACCAAATACTTTTGTCAATTTGAACTTATTTTTAGAGAAAATTGTGAGTTATTTGAAAAAAGTGCAAGGGTGCCAATATTTATGGCCACGACTGTGTGTATATATATATATACAGTCACGTGAAAAAGTAAGTACACCCCATGTAAAGTTTTGACTTTTTCAACATATTTCAACATACAGCTATCTGATCTTCATTTCAACAACATTGATAGATAAAGGTGATATAATATAACAAATATCATGAAACATTTACATTTTGTAGTCCATTGTATAATTTAAATAACCATAAATGCAAATTTCGCATGTGGAAAAAGGAAGTACACCCCCACATTTATCACTACTTCAAACACGTAAAATTAGAATCAGGTGCACCAGCTCAGGTGCAAATGATTAGAACATCGTTAGAGAGGATCTTGGAGGAACCTGTCTTAATTAAACTTCAGACATTTAGTTTGGTTTGCTCTTTGTTGTTGAAGTGTGTGGCGTCACCATGCCGAGATCAAAAGAGCTCTATGAGGCCTTCAGAAAGAAGGTTATAGATGCCTACAAGTCTGGGAAGGGATTTAAAAAGATCTCCAAACAATTTGAAATCAATCATTCGATTGTCCAGGAAGATCATCTACAAGTGGAGGAGATTCCAAACAACTGCCAACTTGTTCAGGCCAGGCCACCCCAGCAAGTTCAGCCAGAGAGCAGACCACAAGATGCTGAAAGAAGTCTCTAAGAACCCCAGAATGTCATCACGGGACCCACAGGTAGCTCTTGCCACTGTTGATGTCAAAGTGCACGAGTCTACCATTAGAAAGAGGCTGCACAAATTTGATCTACATGGGAGGTGTGCCAGGAGGAAACCTTTGCTGTCCAGAAAGAACATCAGGGCAAGACTAAAGTTTGCCAATGAACACCCAGGCAAAGACCAGCACTTCTGGAACAATGTGCTCTGGACAGATGAGTCAAAGGTAGAGCTATTTGGCCACAGTACCAGAAGACATGTTTGGCGAAAACCAAAGACAGCATTTGACCACAAGAACCTGATACCAACTGTAAAGCATGGTGGTGGAAATATTATAGTTTGGGGCAGCTTTGCTGCATCAGGGCCTGGGCAGCTCACCATCATAGAATCCACTATGAATTCTTCATTGTACCAGAGGGTGCTTGAGGATAATGTGAGGCCATCTGTCAGAAAGTTGAAGCTCAACCGAAGGTGGACCTTGCAACATGACAATGAACCTAAACATACAAGTAAATCCACCAAGGAATGGCTGAAAAGAAAGAAATGGAGGGTTCTGGAATGGACAAGTCAAAGCCCGGATCTAAAGCCCATCGAGATGTTGTGGGGGGATTTGAAACGAGCTGTGCATGAAAGAAACCCCTCAAACATCGCACAGCTGAAATAATTCTGCATGGAGGTATGGGCAAAAAATTCTCCCAGTCGATGTCAGAGACTGGTATACAGTTATAAGAAACGCCTACTTGAGGTTGTTTCTGCCAAAGGGGGCAATACCACCTATTGGAGCCAAGGGTGTACTTACTTTTTCCACATGATAAATTTGCATTTATGTTTATTTAAATTATACAATGGACTACAAAATGTAAATGTTTCATGATATTTCTTATATTATATCACCTTTATCTATCAATATTGTTGAAATGAAGATCAAATAGCTGTAATTTGAAATAGCAAAACTTTACATGAGGTGTACTTACTTTTTAACGTGACTGTATATATGTGACAATATATATATATATATATAATAGCAACGGGGGGGGGGGGGGGTGGGAAAAATGGCTCACCTGAAATGAGCAATTTCATTTGGAGTGTGTATCTCATTATAATTCACCAAATGTCTGTCTGTCTGTCTGTCCGTCCGTCTGTTCCCAGGTACAGCAAGAACGGCCGAGCCGATCGCAACAAAATTTTGGGTGGGTAATCCTGGGACCCCCTGGAGTAAAATAGGCTATATTGTTTTCCCAATTTTACAAATTTTCCAGTTTTTCCAAACACGATGGAATAATATTTACCGATATGAACAGTGATTTGGCTTTTATTGAAATTCTACAAATACTGTTTGGATTTTGATGACTTGCGTGTGATACGAGTTAACAGATGTTTATATAAATCGTTTAAAATAAAAAAAGCCTTCAATTTCTGATATTTTGCCTTTTAATTTGGGCCTCCCAATTGAAGCCCCGCCCGTAGGGCGGATACTGTTGCTAGTTGATAGAAATGGGAATTCAGTGTAAATATTCAGTGATCAAATGTCGCAGTGGGTGTAGCTGGTAACCTCGACAACCTCGTTCCATTCTATCAGCTAAGATTTCCAATCCATGCTTGTACCTCCGAAGTACTGCTCAGGAGTGAGGGTGATATTATGAAAGCTCAGCGGGGCAACCGGTTTAGGCATTTTTCGGGCCTACAGCCTGATGGAAGATCACCAAAGTTCTTTCCATACCAACCGACTACCTCCAGGCACCTATACCTCTCCACATAGTTTCTTCAGCTCTGACCTTCCTCCTCTCTCTATATTCCCCATAGCTTTGCTTTCAGCAATTTCCCACAGCATTTCATTCTGGTTTCCCATGCGATGATCCATATATCAGTCGTTTCAGTTTCACGTTTCAACATAAGTTTCACTTTGAGATATCAGTTTAGATTCATCATCACAACTTGTGAAAAGGTCGGCAAAACCGATTTTGGGAGGAAATGTTTTCCAAATATCTAAGGGGTCTAAAGGTTTTTTGGGGTGATAAAGGGGTCTGAAGTGTTTAAAGAATCAAGGATCTTAAAAGGGCCAAATGGGGTCTGAAGGTGTCTGAGGATGAAAGAGCAAAAGGGGTCAAAAGTGTCCAAATGGTCTTAAATTGGCCAAAGTGTGTTAAAAAGTCAATAGGTCTGAAAAGTGTCAAAATATGTATATGTCTCAAAAGGGTCAAAATGTGTATGAAATGGTCGAAAGGGTGAAAAGGTCTAAGGGGTTTAAAGTGGTCTAAGGGGTTTAAAGGGGTCTAAGTGGTGAAAAAGGGTCTAAGGAGTGTTAGGGGTCTAAATAGGTCTAAAGGGTTAAAAGTGGTCTACATATGTTCTAAGGGGTGTAATGGGTCTAAGGCGAGTAAAGGGTCAAGGGTTTCTAAGGGGGTATAGAGGATCAAAGGGGTCTAAGGGGTGTAAAAGGTCAAGGGGGTATAAGGGGTGTAAAGGGACTAGGGGGGTTTAAGGGGTGGCAAGGGTCTAAAAGGGTCTAAGGGGAGGAAATGTCTCAGGGGTGGAAAGGGTGTAAGGGGTGGAAAGGGTGTAAAGTGAGTAAATGAGTGAAGGCGTAGTAAAGAAATTATCTCGGGTTCATAAATAAATTAACTCGGGAGTGCAACATGACAATAACGGGCCAAATGACCTCATCGCCGTCACGGAATCAAACCCAATTTCAGGTATATCATGGCTAAAATTCTGAAGGTAGAAAGTTTCATTGTGATTAAGCTTGGGAGCTCAAAGCAGTATGATCCCAAACAAAGAAAGCAAAACAACAACTCACCTTGTTGTGAGGATGAGATAATCATTGCAGATTCACCCGTTGTCAAGTGGCAGTTTGAAGTTGGCATCATGCGAGTCCTTTTATCTTCAAACTACTTTTCACCCTTGAGGCTGATGTTGCTAGATGAGCAGTAAAATTACCTTTAAAACAATGTATTAGTTGCATTTGTACGACTTTCTGTTTTTGAATAATTAGCGCATTTGAGAGGTCACGTGACTCCTTCTTTGCCGAACTTACCGATCATGGTAACGTCTTCATCAAGAGTTGTTTCTCACATGTGAAAACATATTTGATGATCGGAGCTCACCATCAAACTAATTACATCGATATCCGTGTTGAAATCCGATAAAAAAATTGGGCTTTTTAGAAACATTTGTATATGTAGATCGACCCTTGGAGATCATGGCGACAGATGGCGGCTCGGATGATGTTAAGCTATGAATTGTGAGAAAATAACTGTTTTAAACATCTATTTAGGTGCAGGGTGGTAAAAGATGTTACCCTATAAGGTTTAGTACCAATTAACCTTGGGGAGCTCAGAGGAGTAGGTTCACAAATGAACAAACAAACAAACAAATGGACATTTCGCTTTTACTGTATATATATATATATATATATTTTTTTTTTTCAGCCGAAGGTGGACCTTGCAACATGACAATATATATACACAATATATATATAATATATATATATATATATATATACACAGACTTGGCATTTAATATGGAATTTTTTTTTTCCTTGACTTGGGTTTACTTTTTGAACTCAGTATATCAATCTGGTGAGTTTCTTTTACCCTTCGGTGATGTCTTTGTTGAAAGAACCATGTCACTGATTGTCTTTCGCAACAAGAAGTCAATAACAGGATTATATCACAGGTGGCGTGACAAAATGTAAGGACAGGTACATTTGACGATTGGCTTCACAATCGGGTATACAAGGGTTGTTGCGTTCTGTATTCGTGGAAAACAACTGCTGCACGTCTACAAAAGTTATTGCCGCTTCCTCTGGAGATGGTCCGTCAACTTGACAATGCTGTTTGTCGTGGAGTGGTGGCTTTACGAAATTCTGGCATGAAACAGCGTGCTATTGCTCGGCAGTATGGAATCACTCAAGGCCAGGTGTCAAAGATCCTGAAACGAAATGCTCAGAGGGGTGTCCCTACTCCAATACCGAGGCCAGGACGTCCATGCAGAACCACAAGGAGAGATGATCGCCAGCTGCACCGGTTAGTCTGCAATGGCCGTACCAAGTCAGCTAATCGGCTTCGGGCTGAGTGGCAGCAACTGACAAATGTGCCTGTATCCAGAAGGCTCGTCAACCAACGACTGGTTCAAGCAGGCTATCGTACCAGGCGTCCCCTGAGAAAGCCACGCCTGACCAGACAACACAGCCAGCGCCGATTGCAGTGGGCCAGAGAGCACCGTCAATGGCAGCCAGGACACTGGAATCAAGTGACCTTCAGTGACGAGTCTAGATTTCTGGTGACAAACAAATATTTAAATCCTGATGTGAAGTTGGGTTGGGTGAATACATTTACGAATTCAAAATCGTAATTGTATTCACTCAATTCCAATCATCAATTGATACTTAACAAAACGATTAACATGATTAACGTTTAACGATTTAACATTACGATTGATTGACGGTTGTATTGGGATATTATTAAACCCGTGCATTGCCGTCATCTATCCACTTCTGCATTCGCGGCAGGTTCATAAATCTCATCAAAATCTAAACAGTATTTGTAGAATTTATATAAAAGCCACATCTCTCTTCATATCGGTAAATATTATTCCGTCGTGTTTGGAAAAACTGGAAAATTGGAAAAATTGGTAAAATTGGAAAAACAATATAGCCTATTTTAGTCCAGGGGGTCTCAGGATTACCCACCCAAAATATCGTTGCGATCGGTTCAGCCATTTTTGCGGTACCTTCGAATGGACGGATGGACATTTGGTGAATTATAGTAAGATATGCAAACATCACCCACCTCCTGCTAGACATCGATTTCGGTTGTTGTTTTTTTTTTTACCCATGTGTTTGGGGTTTGTTTGTTTTTTGCATAAATGCTCATTTATGGACGCTTTTTCTTTTGTCATTTACGGACATCATTGTGACGATTATTTCACAGTATACGGTTATAGAAATGAAAATTTTCAAATTCTAGCTATTGATTGAGAAGTTTTTATTATTTTTACATATGCGGTTATGGTTTTTTAATGTAAATTTTCATTTACGGATGCCTTCCAATGGTTCTGTGATTTTTCCCAGTGTACCGGCTTTGATGTCCGTCAGCACGCCAAATTTCAGATTACTACGACACCCATCTGGAAGGTACCGAACATTAATATCAGTCAGTGGTTCGAAAATTATATTTATTATATATATATATATATATATACATATATATATATATATATATATATATACACATATATATAATCATATGTGTGTATATATTAACTGTTTAATATTTAACTTGTGAAATTCATATATGGAACCAATCAGGATACACTATCCTCGCAAATGGATGCAGAGAGGACAGGGAACAATGATTAATCAAAGAAAGATGTAGGGATGGCTTCACATGATAATTACTTGTCACCATCCATCCCTGCCTTGTTTACACATTTTTTGGCATACAATCCCTACATCCCTTTGTATTATTATTACACACACACACACACACACACACACACACACACACACACACACACACACACACACACACACAGACAGTGTATACACACACACACCTGCATTTGGAGAACCAACCAACCAACCAACACACACGCCAACACGCCAACACACCAACACACACACTCATACACACACTTGCACTTTGGCTCAAGGTAAGGCAAATTAATGCAGATTCTCGCTCAATAAAATGGGAACAAAATTCTGTATCTGAATCAGTGAGCGAGGGAATCCTCATGGAAGCACACAATAATGGGTTTCAGCTGACATGTATAGCCTTCCCACGACACCACAAGGTCCATTTCATCAACACTAAATTGAGATATACACGGAGCTAGCTGCTGCCAAAGTTTGCTTTCAATTATTCGCCCACATCCTGGCAAAGTGTCCAAGCCACATTAATTGCACCGTTACAAACCCAGCACCAATTGATTCAGTACAAGAGAATGGGGAGAACCGCATTCATACCTTCAAGCTTGGATATGGAGTGGGATTTAATGCGCTGGATTGTGCACATCGTTTTATCACACACAAACAAATTAATGGAATTAATGTTAAAAACCAAACAAGTCAATATCGTCCTGAACAGATCAACACCTTGAACCAACAGGGCTTTAAGATGGATAACACATCCTCAGGTAATTTCACATTTGTAGTTTTTCTTTTCTACCCTCCTTTACTTACCTAACCCCAAAGCCTACATCTTACTGTCCAGGTTATTGTGGTCTCTCTCCTCTCTCCCCCCTCCACCCTTCTCCATTTTCCCATCCATTGCGGTTTCATACCTGGTTTCCCCTTCCTGTTCCGTCAGCCCTTTTCTTGCTTGGAGTTTGAGCTTATATCCAGCTTGTTCACCCCCCACCCCCATGTCCTCTTCCCTCTCTTTTTTCACCTTGCACACTCATTCTCCGTATTCTTGTGCTGTGTCCCTCTACTCATTTTCTGGTTGGTTTCTCCACCAGCTGTGTTCTTTTATTTTACCCCATGCACGCAAAGCAAAAAGTGTGGTTAAGCAATTGATTCACTTCTATCTGTTTATCTGCCTGTCTACAAACGTCAGTTTATGATTGAGGAACAATTTAATTTAAATTGAATGTTATATTTTGAACAAGAATTGGAAAATGAACCTGTCATTTTACCAGTACCTTGGCTCTGAATTCGTCCCGACCGCACATGCGTAGAGAGTAGCGAGATAAATTTTTCACTCCGTCTGCCCGTCTGACAGTCAAACAAAATTGAAAATCATTCCAAACAGGAAACTCTGTTTTTAAGGACGTCATAATCAAATGGAAGACCAAATACTGCATTAGAGTCTTTCGAAGGAATCGGAATTAGTAGGCCTAAATAACAAAGATGGAGTCATCAGGAAGAACATGGGTAGGATTCGGATTTCAGCCGCAACTCCGCTACCCTCAACCCCAACCAGACTCAGCCAAGTGAACCTCACAGAAAACCTTCTGCAATAATTCACTTTCTCTCTGGAAAAATAGATAAAGAAAGAAAAGAAAAATAAAAAATTTGAATAAATAAAGAGAACTGTGAAAAGTCGAAAGAAGTGCGAAAGGAACAAACAATAAAGATGTAAGGAAGAACCCGGATAGATAGATTTCAGCAGTTGCTCCTCAGGCTCAAACAGGTACAAACTACCAGAGGTCCGTCAGCAGGGATTAAAGGCCACAAACAATAGGTTTGCGTGAATTGCGTGAATTGCCTCTGTGCGTGAATTGCAGCAGCCTATTGTCACTGCATGGCAAGCGATTCCTGTCCAAACCTTGTCAAATCTCGTGAACAGCATGCCTCAACGTGTACGTGCTCTCCTGAATGCTCGTGGGGGTTACACGAAGTACTGAACTGTAATTTTACTGTCCGTAATCCCAGTCGTAACTTAACTTTTGTTTTTGTTAAAAAAAAAATTGGGTAATGTGCAAAATAAATAGATACTTCTGGAAAACGTACAGAAGTTTAACACAGTACTGTCCATGAATTGAGTTCGATATCAGTTTACATCACTTTCAAGGATCAAATTATTTGTTTCAAAATGTCAAATGTGGTTTTTGTTTCTTTTAAAGGTCACATTAACAAAATCTAGAATAATTTCAACATAATTCAAATGAACTTTTGGTTCTAAGTCATCTTGAAAAGTAAGTTCACCCCCACAAAAAAAATATTCCATATTAAATGCCAAGTCTGTATGTGTGGAATTTGAAACGATTTGTGTATTGATAGAGGTAAAACACATAAGGAGGTCTGACACAGGAGGATGCCATATCCGGCCGATCATACAGTTGATCACGTGGGAATCAAAATGAAAAACTGGAGAGTTCATAGAACATGATACCCCATGTAGTGTTCAAGTATATACTTCTATTTTGATAAAATAGTGATTTTATACATCTTTTTAAAAATCCAGAGGTTTACCACTATTGAAGCAGTCTTATACACCACCCTATATAACATGACCAAGACCTCCAAAACTGAAGGTTCTTGAAAGAATTTTAAAAACTTTCGGATTTTTCACTACTCACCTCCACTCATTTGTTCCTCCTCTTTCCCAGCTGTGGAAATAACTTCCACATCCTCTTCAATTTAATTCTACCCTCCAAGTCTTCAACACAGCTGTTCACCACCTTCTTGGACCATCCCCCCTCGAAAGCCATGGTATATTCTACCCTCGTTAACCCCCACCCCAATCACTCCTCCTTCCAAACTTCAAGTTGTCCCTTCTGAGAGTTTCCTTCTGTATCATTCTTATCCACCATATGCATCCTCTCCTGCCTCCCATTCCTCCCCTCACCCATTGTTTGTCCTCCATATATCTTGGCCTCTGGCTCTGCTGTTGGTGTTTCCCCCTCTCTCTCTCTGCGGTTCCTTTTGGCCTGTTTAGTCCTGATTCGTTCAGTGGACTAGTGCTAGCTCCTACACGACCCTCGACTACACGAAAAAGGGCAATTTGTGTTCACCAGTGTTCAAGTATATAATTCAATATAAACTAGAGGTTCCAGGGAACCTGAACTCAACTGGTCAATATCAATATGGTTAGAATATGCATAATAGAACCACAAACTATATATAGTTTATATGTGCTAAAAATATGACAAAAATTGATTTTTCAATATGGCCACCCTGCCGCGCTCATTTTTGGGCGTGCAACGCCCAAATGCAATCCCAAACTAGTTTATGTCTTAAAGATGCTGCATAACAAGTTTCATCAAATTTATTCAATATTTGTGACTTTTAGAGCATAGACGTCGAATTGTTTACAGACGGCAGACAGACAGACAACAGACGGACACTGGATGTCGACAAAAACTCAGCTGGACATAATCCAGTTGAGTTAATAAATAGTTAAGGGCATATAAATAAATTAATTCTGGGTTTCACCACCATTTTACCCAGTGTCTATTACATCACCTTATTTCACAGGTCAAATAAGTTATTTATGCCTGTTGTTTGTGTCCTTTATAACATCCTAATAAACAGTAAGTTTCCTGTTTGGAATGATTTTCCATTTTGTTTGACTGCCAGGCAGGTAGACTGTAAAATATTCTCATTCCTCTCTTCGTGTGCAATCAGGACAAAATCAGAGAGAAAGTACAGTAAAATGGCAAACTTTTCTTCCTATTCATGTTCCAATTCATATTCAAGATACAACATTCGATTTAAATAAGACGTTCCTCGATCACAAACTAATAAGACAGACAGTCGGACAGAACTGTACCAATTGCTTAAACCGGATTTTCGCTCGCCGAGCATGCGCATATGGTAATTGAGCTGCACGATGTGGCCAAAACAAGCTTCATGAAGTGGAACCATTGCAATAACTCGTTTATTTTTTGCTTTTCTCCATCGAAGAGCTGAATGATAGAGGGTGAAAAGTAAATATACTGTCAATGGGACAGGCAAAAACAGTTACCTTATCAAATGTGAGACACAGATCTTCTTCTTTATTAATAGAAATCTGTAAAAAGATGTTTCTGAAAATGTATCAAGTTTTCAGAGTCTGGAACTCAAGCCACGAATAGGCCTTGTATGGCGTGGTGTTTCAACGTGTGCGCAGTCCCTCCACTGGACGTTAAACTTGGAGTCCCATCTGGGAGTCCCAGCTAGCTTTAGTGAGTGAACGATAAATATTCTTCAGTGTCCTTCGCGAAGGGTAGGTGAGCTGTCACAGGCACATACTAAAATCAAAATGTTATCACACACTAAGTCTGTCTGACCGCGAAACATTCGGTAGTTACTTATCCGATCTCAACCAAATTTGGCAGGTGGACTTGGCAGGTCACACAATGGAGGTTGTTGCAACTTAATTTGCTCTCCTACCCAAAGGGGGTTACCACCTTTGACAAAATCCATGTTAAGGTGTCTACAGAGTTAAAATACTCAATTGTGGCGTTTTTATAAAGTTGCTTCTAGTTAAAAAAAGTAATAACTAGAAAGCATCTGAAAATGCAAAACACGTCTTTAGACGTCTTCTTCTTCTTCCTATGCGCAAAATAACGAAAACAGATTCAATAAAAATACAAAATGAAAATTGATGATTTTATGCAGCCTTGACCTTTTGATCTAAAAAAAAAAACCAATGGACTACTACCTTTTCATTAGTAAACCTACTCAGTGACCCAATATACAAATTCTTAAAATTTCAGGTCAATCGGATGAAAATTGACGTTCTTTTGTGGCGCTGACCTTTGACCTTCTGACCAAATTATTAATTTGTCTTTTCCATATTCTCATAATAAAGCTATATTTAAAAATTGATAAAATTGAAATGGTAAATTTAAATTTCAGGTCAAGGGGATGAAAATTGATGATTTTAGTGATGCTGACCTTTGAACAAGATTATTAATTTGGCTTCTCCATGTTCTCATTATAAAGATTTGATGAAAATTTGATGACAATATTCAGATGGTAAAACAGTTAAGGCACGGGGACACGGGGACACGGGGACACGGGGACACGGGGACACGGGGACACGGGGACACGGGGACACGGGCACGCACACACACAGAAGTGATTACAAAATCCCATCTCCTTCTGTTCAAGGGACGGGCTAACAACACTAGTGATAACAGCATATCAATGGTATTACAAAACAATATTAATACAAATAATATCCTGTCTCTCCAAGGGGTTTTCGGCCTTGGACAAAGGCCGTGTTAACGTGTATAAATAGCTTATCGTGACGTTTAGTGGGCGCATCCCTTGCAGAAGTACAAAATATATATATTATTATAAACCACAAACACGTTCGATTACCTTTTTAAACAGTCTGCTGTTTAAGACGAAAATGAAAGGGACAAAACCCGACGTTCTTGAGGCATTATATGCTTATCGCTTTTCCCCACATACTAACGGACCCGAGCCGAGATCTACTGTAATCTATACACCCCATGGGGGATAATAACATGACCCTTCCTGACACTCATGGATGGAGTGCGTGCACTAGTTAATAACAACAGACAAAATAATCGTAACTTTTTCCATTACTGGTATTCGATCTATTTTACAATTTGTCAGAAAGAAGTATCCCTCGAAAGTTTGAAACAAACAACATCAGGCCATTTCAGAAGTATTTATGTGAAATCCTCGATGTGTTCTCTTAATTATTGATAACAATTATTTTTTTTATAACATTTTAAATATATTTTATATAACATATTTTTTATATTATTTAACATATTATATTTTTATAATAACATTATATTTTTATAATAATAACTATTTTTTATATAATATTTATATAACATATTATATTTTTATAATAATAACATATTATATTTTTTATATTATATTTATATAACATTATATATTTATAACATAATAACATGACATAATAATATATTTAAATTTTATAACAAATTTATAACATAACATAATAATGTTTTATATAACATATTTTTATATAACATACAAAATAACATTTTTTATATTATATTTATATAACATTATATATTTATAACATAACATAACATAATAATATATTTAAATTTTATAACAAATTTATAACATAACATAATAATGTTTTATATAACATATTTTTATATAACATACAAAATAATATTTTTTATATTATATTTATATAACATTATATATTTATAACATAACATAACATAATAATATATTTAAATTTTATAACAAATTTATAACATAACATAATAATGTTTTATATAACATATTTTTATATAACATACAAAATAACATTTTTTATGAGATAACAATATAAAAATAACAGTTGTGATACCCTCTCTTATGGAAAACAGGTCCATATTTGTGCTCAGAAAACAGGAACATTGCCTGCACATTGCCTGCAAATGTGCCGGTTTGCTGTAAATTTAAGAGAAGGAAGCTTTCGAAAGCAGTGAACTGCATACTTTCGGGTGTCTAAAGCTTAAAACTTTTTGGTTCAAGAAAATAAAAATGATTCCCAGGCATCACGCTCAACAAAAGGTCACATTGGGTATCGACTTGAGCTTGTCGATCACTATGAGTGCCAATGAACCGCCTCACTCTCTACCCAAAGGTCTTCATGCGATGATTAACGATGAGGCTTCGGTGGACGTACACGGGACAATTTATCCAGGTTTCTGGGACGGCATCCGCAGCGACGAGGGAATGGCAATGGTGGGGTCGGGGCATCGCTGAAGCACCGATCGGGCGAGGTCCACAAAGCAAGAGCGCCCATTGTACTGCATTATTGCGTGAGAGGACACGGGCAAAGGAGGCCGCTGTGTATCCACCAAGTCTTTAATGACGTCACAATTTCGAGAGTTGCACTCGTCAGTTTTGGCTGCCCAGGTTTCTGATAATTTTAGTGGACTTCAGTTTATAGCACAGAGACATTTGTTTCACAATTGGTTATATGTATGTATGTATGTTTATGTATGTTTATATATACAGTCATGTGAAAAAGTAAGTACACCCCATGTAAAGTTTTGACTTTTTCAACATATTTCAACATACAGATATTTGATCTTCATTTCAACAATATTGATAGATAAAGGTGATATAACATAACAAATATCATGAAACATTTACATTTTGAAGTCCATTGTATAATTTAAATAAACATAAATGGAAATTTCGCATGTGGAAGAAGTAAGTACACCCTTGGCTCTAATAGGTGGTATTGCCCCCTTTGGCAGAAACAACCTCAAGTAGGCGTTTCTTATAACTGTCTACCAGTCTCTGACATCGACTGGGGGAAATTTTTGCCCACTCCTCCATGCAGAATTCTTTCAGCTGTGCGATGTTTGTGCGGTTCGGTGGATGTGTGGAGTATCGTTGAGAGAGAGGAAGACAAATGATGAATTGCGAAAGATGATGGGAATAGAGCCTGTGATGGATGCTGTGAAGAGAAACAGTTTGAGATGGTTTGGTCATGTGTTGATGAAGGTTGAAAGTGACTGGTTGAGAAGAGTGATGGAAATAAATGTAGAAGGAAGTAGAGGATGGGGAAGACCGAGAAAGACTTGGCTAAACATGGTCGAAGAAGAAATGCGGGCAAGGGGGAGATGCATAAGGGCAAAATGGAGGGGAGATGGAGGGGAGATGCATAAGGGCAATATCATACCATAATGATAAGGGGAGATGCATAAAATAGGGCAAAATGGAGAAGATCGTCATGGGGACCGCAAGGCTAACCCCCGCTCTTGCAGGGAAAATGGCCCTAAAATGCCTGTTGTTGTTGTTATTGTTGTGCGATGTTTGAGGGGTTTCTTGCATGCACAGCTCGTTTCAAATCCCCCCACAACATCCCGATGGGATTTAGATCCGGGCTTTGACTTGGCCATTCCAGAACCCTCCATTTCTTTCTTTTCAGCCATTCCTTGGTGGATTTACTGGTATGTTTAGGGGTCATTGTCATGTTGCAAGGTCCACCTTCGGTTGAGCTTCAACCTTCCGACAGATGTCCTCACATTATCGTCAAGCACCCTCTGGTACAATGAAGAATTCATCGTGGATTCTATGATGGTGAGCTGCCCAAGCCCTGATGCAGCAAAGCTGCCCCAAACCATAATATTTCCACCACCATGCTTTACAGTTGGTATCAGGTTCTTGTGGTCAAATGCTGTCTTTGGTTTTCGCCAGACATGTCCTCTGGTACTGTGGCCAAATAGCTCTACCTCTGACTCATCTGTCCAGGGCACATTGCTCCAGAAGTGCTGGTCTTTGCCGAGGTGTTCATTGGCAAACTTTATTCTTGCCCTGATGTTCTTTCTGGACAGCAAAGGTTTCCTCCTGGCACATCTCCCATGCAGATCAAATTTGTGCAGCCTCTTTCTAATGGTAGACTCGTGCACTTTGACATCAACAGTGGCAAGAGCTACCTGTAGGTCCCGTGATAACATTCTGGGGTTCTCAGAGACTTCTTTCAGCATCTTGCGGTCTGCTCTCAGGCTGAACTTGCTGGGGCAGCCTGGCCTGAACAAGTTGGCAGTTGTTTGGAATCTTTTCCACTTGTAGATGATCTTCCGGACAGTCGAATGATTGATTTCAAATTGTTTGGGGATCTTTTTAAATCCCTTCCCAGACTCGTAGGCATCTATAACCTTCTTTCTGAAGGCCTCAGAGAGCTCTTTTGATCTCGGCATGGTGACGCCGCACACTTCAACAACAAAGAGCAAACCAAACTAAATGTCTGAGGTTTAAATAAGACAGATTCCTCCAAGATCCTCTCTAACGATGTTCTAATCATTTGCACCCGAGCTGGTGCACCTGATTCTAATTTTAGGTATTTGAAGTAGTGATAAATTTAGGGGTGTACTTACGTTTTCCATATGCAAAATTTGCATTTATGTTTACAGTGAAACCTTGACTTACGAGTTTAATTCGTTCTGTGACCGAGCTCGTAACTCAATTTGCTCGTTTCTCAAATTAAATTTCCCCATTAAAATGCATTGAAATACTATTAATCCGTTCCAGCCCCCAAAAAACCACACCAATTTTTTTTGTTACGTGTTTTTAAATAAGAAAAATGTACTTTATAAATAACAAATAATGTATAAACAAGCACAACCTCGTATATACTGTACATAATAAGCGGCGTTACGCACGCTGCTTGTAAACAAGGAGGAAGCGGACAACGCGGTAATTTGTAAGAGTCTTTATTCAAGAGCTCACTAACACTGGCGCGCTCCGGGCTGCGCGCCCGGTGTATATCCTGAGGCCACGCCTACCCCTCGGCGTGGCCACCGCCCACTTGGTGCGTGGAATGATGTCACCACGCCAGTGAGCTTCCGTGTCCGCCACAATGCAAAGAAATAAACTGGTTTTATTAAGTGTATTTACCTTGAAGATCAGACGAAGATGCTGGCAGAGGTGGAGGAGATGACTTTTGCCTTTTTCGCCACACTTTCCTCGCTTTCACTTGCAGGGCGTTTCAATAAAAACCTGTCCAACGAGGTTTGTTTCTTCCTCCCTTTCAAAATGTTTCGATCGTACTGCTACGATCGTACTGCCTCGCCAAGTCGACAACACGCACACCTCGCTCATGTTTTTCGACGATTGCGTGTTTTATATCCAAGCACATCATCCTCTTCTTCTTCTCACTACTGCCCTTGGCACTCAATTTCTTAGGACCCATGGTTAAAACTAAGAAATTTTCCAAAATAACCAACATGCGAAAACAAAGCAGCAGCGATATACGGCAGAGATGCTTGCACGGCAAGATAACCACGTGACCGGAACGCTCGTTGGGCCACCTAGTGGTGGGTGGCGTAAGCTCGTAACTCAGATCTCGGCTCGCATCTCAAAGCAAAAAACCGCCCGAGCGACGGCTCGTATCTCGGAAAATTCGTAAGTTGGTGCACTCGTAAGTCAAGGTTTCACTGTATTTAAATTATACAATGGACTACAAAATGTAAATATTTCATGATATTTGGTATATTGTATCACCATTATCTATCAATATTGTTGAAATGAAGATCAAATAGCTGTATGTTGAAATATGTTGAAAAAGTCAAAACTTTACATGATGTGTACTTTCTTTTTCACGTGACTGTATATATTGTTGCGGATCTCCCGAAGCCCAGTCCCGTTATAAAGGGGGGATTAAACCCCCCTTTTCCCCCTGGGTCTTCGGGTCCGCGATGCTGAATCGCCACTTCCGGAGCAAACGTGAAAAAGGGTATCGGGACAACTTCACACGTACCTTTAACCCACGCTGCCACGAAAGCGGGGACCGAACCTCACACAAGCCACGCTTAATCGAGTACGCCTGAGCGGTATGCGTATCATGTGACTCGTGCTGTTACTTATTATGGAACCCGATTCGAGCGGTTCTATTCGTACCATGCGAAGCCAATTGATGGAAGGGACAGGAACGGTCAAATCAGAGGAAGAACACAATGTTATTATTTACAATGATCAGGATGAAGGAAAGGGGACCCAGAGCAGAAGCTTAATCGATCTTAACTTATCCCCAAACACATGGCCCACTCACCCACACGGGGAGAAGAAGGGAAGAAGTTTGCGCGCCAAACGCGCTCCGCCGTCGGTCGCTCTGGGGCAGCTCGCCCAGTGGGGCTCTCTGATGTTCACGGCACGTATGCTGGAGAAGGCAGGCAGGAGGTGATCGCGCGTCTGTGGCCCGGCACGGGTCGTCCTCTCGAGCGTGCGATTAATACAGCGCAGAGCACAGGGCACGGGGAAAGTTCGTGTACAATCTCGATCACCGCAATTCAATGCACTCGTCCTGCAGCGTGTTCTCGTGCGTTCTCAAGCTCAACCCAAATCCACTCACTCTCACAGGGAACCCTCGTCTCACAGGGAACCCTCGTCTCACAGGGAACTGTAACTCAGCACTTGAACTCACGATACTCTCCGGCTATGACTGACGTGCACACGACTCTGACTCATCTCAACTGAGGTGGGGGGGGGGGGGGGTTCGGAGCAGGGTTTTATGTCTCCGCCCTGACCTTACCCGAATGTTCCAGGCTCCGCCTCCCATTGCCGTGGTTAGCCACTCCCCTCGAGCCCTGATTGGCGGCTCATTCTTACCGGCCACTCCCTCCTGCAGCGCCTCCCTTCGCCCTCGCCAGATTTGTTCAGGCCTGCCACGTGGCATTTCAGCGCCAAAAGAACACCTAAGCTCACTGGCCTACTCAACGCAAAACTAAACACAGAAAAGGACTACGCTTACATTCACTAAGAAATAACTGAACTATCGCGAGGCTTCATGTTGTGGTGCATCTACCTACGAGGGGGAATTAACCTTTATTCCAAAACCACAACAATATATATATATATATATCGCGAGGCCACTCCCACTATATATATATCGCGAGGCCATATATATATATATATATATATATATATATATATATATATATATATATATATATGTATGTATGTATGTATGTATGTATGTATGTATGTATATATATATATATATATATATATATATATATGTATATATATATATATATATATATATATATATATATACATATATATACATATATACAATTATACATATATATACATACATATATATATATATATATATATATATATATATATACATATATACACACACACATGTTCGAGCGAGGCACGGGTGGGAACACTTGGTCTCGAAAAAAAATGTGAGAAATTTTATTTAAATTTTCACCCACTTTCGGACACTTGCAGGGACCCCAAAAGCTGCACAGAAAAGTAGTTGGAGCTGGCCCCAAAGCTGTGGGGGTAGTTCTATGTAACATCAATGTACCTCCAATGATGATTCAGCTGATAATGACGTTGGTGAGGGTGTTGGCTGGCAAGGAAGGATTGGCTCTTATGTGCCATGATGAAGGACATGCTTTATTCCAGAAAAATATCAAAAGGTGAACAGACGTGATGTTGACGGAAAATTCTATACACAGATAATGTCGAAACAGTGATTGCCGAACCCACTGATGTGTCGACACGCGGCCAATTTACTTTCCTGAAAAATTTCTTAATGGACTGTATTCCTCATCTTTTTTTCCATCTTTGGGAGAAATATCGGCATCGTATGGGTGTAAACTCAAAATCACAATTGCATTGAGATATTATTGGTATCGTTTGTTTGGTGTTGTTTGTTTGGTATCATGGATGTGTATTCAGTAGTGGGTTGAGGGGATTGCTGCATCATTTATTTGTTATTATTGTTTCTAGTTTCCTTCCCCCGTGCCATGTTATATTTTATTAAATATACCTGGTCTCAGTGTGAAATACACTTGTATTGACTGCCTCATTTGGTTGTTTAGGCTGGTTGCAGGGCAGTTGGGGTGTAGTTGAAACCACTTAGCCCATGTCACGTTACCTCACGGTATCTATCAGCATGGCATCCGCCTTCTACCAGCCAGGCTTGCGAAGCATAAAAAACGTGGGGAAACTGGTACAGTACGAAAAGCACCTGCAAACAACCTAGAACAGCAGAATGAAATGCATGCCAGACCAAAAGACAACCCTTTGGTTGTTCGATTTCTCCTTCTCTCCTAATTAAAAAAATTAATTTATAGAATCAAAATTCCAGCAAAAATAATTAAACGTAACGTATAACGAATTGTTTCCCAAATTTATACGTTACGTTAAAGTGAAATTCCATGTATCAAGTCGCCGTATAACAAGGTATGGATGTACTACTTTAGTTTTTATTGCGTTTGCTACATCATCCTAACGACAGAACGGCCCTTAATCACGCTCATCATGCTATCTCGGAAGCAATGTGGCATTTCTATGAATTGACTAATTGGTGTCACATCTTGCAGAAAAATCTCACGTCAAAAAGAGCGGCAATGGGGTTTTTATGGAGGTTTTCATTGCTAACATCCATTTTTATGCGATATCTACCTTCCTTGTGAGTGTTCAACACTCACGATATATATATATATATATATATATATATATATATATATATATATATATATATATATATATATATATATATATATATATATATATATATATATATATATATATACATATATATATATATTCTTCTGTCTTTACTTGTCTTCCAGCCTTCTATTGCTATTTTTGGATTGCGGATTTTCTTTTTTCCATCTGAGCCAGTGTTTTTGTACTTGTATGCATGGTGTTTAAGTTTGAAGGGTTATTTTGATAATTTTCCTGCTAACTATGTTGCTTTCTTGATAATGAAGCTGTTAAGGCAGAAACACAAGGTGTAGTTTGCAAGACCATGCATTTTCGTTTTTGCACCCAAGAGTGTGTGGGTGTTTTTGTTTTTAATGGGGAGTTCTTTCATTAAAAGGCCAAACGCTAGCTTCCACTCAAAGGTGAGGGATAAAAAAAGAATGAAAATAAATACCTATTCACATCTTTCCTAAAGTGGGAAATGTTGTATGTTGCTGGGAAACAGGATTCGGGTGGGGAATTCCAGAGATTTGCTGAGTGGCAAAAAATGGAGGAATATCATATTGTGTTGACATTGGGAACAGAGACGGTGTGTGGGTGTGCAGAGGCTGCCAAACGTGTAGAGTGCATGAAAGTGTGTAAAAGAGGGACAAATAGTGAACAGCCCTTTGAGCATCTTCCATCATTACCTTCGCCAGAGGAGAGGGTATTGCATTTGAGTCCGTTTGTTTGTCCGCACAGAATAAATATGATTTTCTCTGCAATGGTTGGTCCGATTGACAGGAAATTTTCACCATAGGTGCACATTTCACATTTTCACCATAGTCCACAAGTATTCCACCTGTAGAATTTTTTTAATGATAATTATGACGTCATAGGTTACGTGGTTCGGCTGCCATCTTGGAGAAACCGAAAAAATTTGCGCCTCTATATCTCCAAAAATGCTGAATATAAAAAATTGAGACATGGCTCATTGTAAAGAACTCTCCATGGGGAATAAAATAGGTTAATGATGATGTCATGGTCATCCTTCCTTCCTGTCATCCTGTCATCCTGTCAGCCTGTCATCCTGTCATCCTGTCATCAGCCTGTCATCCTGTCATCCTTCCGAGGTCGGCTAATTGAGTACCAGTTCACTGGTAATTCCCTGTTTGTCGTTGAAGGCGGCAAAAAGGGTTGGCGTCAGGAAGGGCATCCGGCCGTAAAACATTGCTTCAAAAAGGGGACCAAAAAACAACAACAACCACGGTCCCCGAAAAGGCCAACCCCCGCTTTGCGGGGAAAAATGGCCTCTAAACGGTGGTTTTAATGATGATGTCATGGGTGCCTCCATTATGACGGCATAATTCGACAAGTACAAAACTTTATCCAATCAAGATGAAATTTCTTGAGCGCCATGTCGGCATAAACTGGTGGAAAAAATAATAATGATGATGTCCTCGGTCACGTGGTTCGGCCGCCATCTTGGAAAAACGGAAAAACGTTGCACCTCTATATCCCCGAAAGGGCTGAATTGGAAAAAAATGAGACATGGCTCATTGTAAAGAACTCTCCATGGGGAATAAAATATGTTAATGATGATGTCATACTGTCATAGGTGCCTCCATTATGACGTCATAATTCGACAAGTGTAAAACTTCATCCGATCAAGATTAAATCTCTTGAATATAATGTAGGAATAAATTAGTTTAAGAAAGAAAAAAAAATGATGACGTCATCGGTCACGTGGTTCGGCCGCTTTATTTGTTTCAACACAAAAGCCTTTAAAAAATCACTGAAAATACATCCAGGCGAGGGTTTGCAATCTCTGATTGCTCTTTTTCTTGTTGTACCTGTGGAAGAGACACAGTCAAACCGCGAGAGGTTCCAGAGATGATACAGATCATGGCCGCCCATGTTAACAGCTTGTCGTTGAATTCTGTCAAGAAGGGATAGAAGACTAGTCGGAACATCCGCCCAGATGGGACAACGGTATTCCATGACTGCACTTGTACAGCTGGAGCGAGGCCTCTGGAGGGAAGTATCGGTGAGCCCGATACAAGCAGCCAAGTCGTTTCGAGGCTCCTTTGGCAATGCCTGAAATGTAATTATCCCAATGAAGGGAAGAAGCAATGTCCAGACCAAGAAGAAAGATGCCATCGGGTTATTGTAATGGAGTTTGGTCCATAACCAGATCATGAAAAGAGGGTGATCTTGACCTGGACATGTTTGGCAGCTGGCAGGTGAGTCTTAATTTGATTGATGGTGATGAACCAGTCTCTTTCCCAGTTACTGACATTCTCAAGGTCCTGATTCAGATTGACGCTGTCTTGAAGGAGTAATGATGCAGGCAGGGCGCCAGGATATGTAGTGTATAAGAATTGTCATCGATGTTGTTGTTTTAGCCTCGGCAGCACATCGTTCAGCCATTGTAAGAATATGCTTTTTTGCTTTTACACCCAGAATGCTTGTGTTTATCGGAAGACCCTGCATGGTGGGTGGCCTTTGTGCCCAGGATGCATTTGTTTATTGTAAGACTATGCATTTGGACTTCCGTGCCTCGAATTGCACGTGTTTATTGTATGACCGTGCATTTTGGTTTTCCCACCTCGGAAGTGTATGTTTGGTGTAAAACTGTGCAAAAACAGTCTGAGCTCCTCCATGTGCCTCAACTGTATAAAAAAAAGTCAAAATGGCCAGGTTACATGCGTTTATAACATGAACATGCATTTTGGCGATGTGGTCGAGGTAAACATTTGTTGTTTGGAAAAGCTTTAGCGTTTTATGGTACTTTGGTCTTCCCGCTTTTATGGTACTTTGGTCTTCTTATGGTACGGATTTGACTCTCAACTGCCAGATTGGTACTTTCCATGCCAGACAAATGTGTGCCGTCTATCGGATTTGATGTTAAGCTGGAGACTAATCCGTTAGCATTGATTTTTGATAAATAAATAAAAATGGAGGTGGGTTGTCAACACCACCCTGGTTCCTGCACAAATATCCAAATTCCTACCTCTAGAACCACCAATGGTCCATGGCAAAACTGAAAACATGACTGGGATAAGTAACAATAACAGCCGGACTGGTTTTAATGTAAACATGCATGTGTTCATCACATATTGCCCCTTTTGGGTGGTCATATAATGCCCTGTGGAGACTACTCATGTTACAATGTCACAAATATAATCATAATCATCTACAACGTGACATTATTTTAAGTCAGCAGCTCAAATAATGTAGGATTTGCCAAATGTTTCACCACCTGGATGTGGCCAGGCCTAAAGTTCAATTGGAACCATTTGTTAAGAGCAGCCCTGGGTATTGAGAACACACACCATGAAGGCAAGGCCACAACAAGGCCATACCGTGGAGTCGCTCAATAATGCTGGTAATTTACAGAATGCATTTATTGACTTCCCCTGGGCTGACCTTTTAAGAATGTAGTCCTACACAGTTAATTCAACAAGGTTGAACATTGTCAAAACTAATTAAACTGTAGGTTCTCAAACTTTGTATTGCTTTGATCACCATTTGACCAAGCCACAACTTGGAAGCTGCACAATCGGCTCTGAGAAATCTATCATGGGTTTGAATCTGGACGTAGCTATAAACTGGTGTCTCACAGCCAGGGCGAGGCATCACTATGTGTGGCATCCCTCGGATGGACGTTAAACTGGACATCCCATCTGCCGGAATTATTTGGTGAACGTTGATTATAAATGGTGTCCTTTACGAAGAGTAGGTGAGCTATCGCCGGCACCCTGACCATATACCAAAAGTATGCCCTCACTACAGGGGGTGTTGCATCAGACGTTCAGAAACTCCCCCAGCAACTGATGCTACTCACAGTCACATGTGCTGCATACGAAGAAAAACTTGTAAGTTGTCCTGATGGTCATCATACAAAAGCTTTCCAAAAAACATACAGTATATATGCCCAGTCTTTTCCAAAAGTGGCATCTCGTATGCATTTCAGAAAAACATTGTGTAAAATACCTGGTCTTTTCCAAAAGTGGCATCTCGTGTGCAATTCAGAACAAATCGTGTAAAATACCCGGTCTTTCCCAAAAGTGGCATCTAGTGTGCAATTCAGAACAAATCGTGTAAAATACCCGGTCTTTCCCAAAAGTGGCATCTAGTGTGCAATTCAGAACAAATCGTGTAAAATACCCGGTCTTTCCCAAAAGTGGCATCTAGTGTGCAATTCAGAACAAATCGTGTAAAATACCCGGTCTTTCCCAAAAGTGGCATCTAGTGTGCAATTCAGAACAAATCGTGTAAAATACACGGTCTTTCCCAAAAGTGGCATCTAGTGTGGGTTTCAGAACAAATCGTGTAAAATATTGCAGTCTTTTCCAAAAGTGGCATTTAGTGTGGGTTTCAGAACAAATCGTGTAAAATATTCCAGTCTTTTCCAAAAGTGGCATTTAGTGTGGGTTTCAGAACAAATCGTGTAAAATATTCCAGTCTTTCCCAAAAGTGGCATCTAGTGTGGGTTTCAGAACAAATCGTGTAAAATATTCCAGTCTTTTCCAAAAGTGGCATTTAGTGTGGGTTTCAGAACAAATCATGTAAAATATTCCAGTCTTTTCCAAAAGTGGCATTTAGTGTGCAATTCAGAACAAATCGTGTAAAATACCCGGTCTTTCCCAAAAGTGGCATCTAGTGTGCAATTCAGAACAAATCGTGTAAAATACACGGTCTTTCCCAAAAGTGGCATCTAGTGTGGGTTTCAGAACAAATCATGTAAAATATTCCAGTCTTTTCCAAAAGTGGCATTTAGTGTGCAATTCAGAACAAATCGTGTAAAATATTCCAGTCTTTTCCAAAAGTGGCATCTAGTGTGGGTTTCAGAACAAATCGTGTAAAATATTCCAGTCTTTCCCAAAAGTGGCATCTAGTGTGGGTTTCAGAACAAATCGTGTAAAATATTGCAGTCTTTTCCAAAAGTGGCATTTAGTGTGGGTTTCAGAACAAATCATGTAAAATATTCCAGTCTTTTCCAAAAGTGGCATTTAGTGTGGGTTTCAGAACAAATCGTGTAAAATATTCCAGTCTTTTCCAAAAGTGGCATCTAGTGTGGGTTTCAGAACAAATCGTGTAAAATATTCCAGTCTTTCCCAAAAGTGGCATCTAGTGTGGGTTTCAGAACAAATCGTGTAAAATATTGCAGTCTTTTCCAAAAGTGGCATTTAGTGTGGGTTTCAGAACAAATCGTGTAAAATATTCCAGTCTTTTCCAAAAGTGGCATTTAGTGTGGGTTTCAGAACAAATCGTGTAAAATATTCCAGTCTTTTCCAAAAGTGGCATCTAGTGTGGGTTTCAGAACAAATCGTGTAAAATATTCCAGTCTTTTCCAAAAGTGGCATTTAGTGTGGGTTTCAGAACAAATCGTGTAAAATATTCCAGTCTTTTCCAAAAGTGGCATCTAGTGTGGGTTTCAGAACAAATCGTGTAAAATATTCCAGTCTTTCCCAAAAGTGGCATCTAGTGTGGGTTTCAGAACAAATCGTGTAAAATATTCCAGTATTTTCCAAAAGTGGGTGAAATTCAGGAGTGGCATCTAGTGTGCGTTTCAGAACAAATCGTGTAAAATATCCGGTCTTTTCCAAAAGTGGCATCTAGTTTGGGTTTCAGATCAAATCGTGTAAAATACCCCCGTCTTTTCAAAAAGTGGCATCTAGTGTGGGTTTCAGAACAAATCGTGTAAAATAAGCATTGCTTTCCAAAAGTGGCATCTCGTGTGTGTTTCAGAACAAATCGTGTAAAATATTCCAGTCTTTTCCAAAAGTGGCATCTAGTGTGGGTTTCAGAACAAATCGTGTAAAATATTCCAGTCTTTCCCAAAAGTGGCATCTCGTGTGTGTTTCAGAACAAATCGTGTAAAATATTCCAGTATTTTCCAAAAGTGGGTGAAATTCAGGAGTGGCATCTAGTGTGCGTTTCAGAACAAATCGTGTAAAATATCCGGTCTTTTCCAAAAGTGGCATCTAGTTTGGGTTTCAGATCAAATCGTGTAAAATACCCCCGTCTTTTCAAAAAGTGGCATCTAGTGTGGGTTTCAGAACAAATCGTGTAAAATAAGCATTGCTTTCCAAAAGTGGCATCTCGTGTGTGTTTCAGAACATATCGTGTAAAATATCCGGTCTTTTCTAAAAGTGGGCGAAATACAGGAGTGGCATCTAGTGTGTGTTTCAAAACAAATCGTGAAAAATACCCGCCTCTCGGTGAGAAATCTGAACCACGTTGCAGTTGCTGCTTAACGGCGCATTTCTTTTTCTCATTTTAGAATGGAATGTGAAAAATTGCTTAATAGTCAGGATCGATTATTTCTAAAGATGTGAAAAATTTGCTTCCTTTCATCGTCCATTACAAAAACACCGACTGCAAAAATCTTGAAAATAAACGAAAATATCACAGGATTGATGAAGCCAAACAATGACATAACAGTAAAGATGGATTTTCCATGGACAATTGGTTTGGCGTTACTTGCAAAGAATCCCAAATTTTCTAAGGTTTCCAGCAATTTCTGGAAATTCTCTCCACCAGCTTATGTGGACGATGAAACCAGTGAAATGTTTTATTGATATTGTTATTTCTTTGTGCCACTTCCAGCATCGAGGATGCAATAAAAGCATGCCCCACCTTCCATGCAAGATTCACTTCGCCATGTTGCAAATGCAGACCACATGGGAAGATGGATACTTCGCTGAATGGATTTTCTCTCCATGAGGACCTCAGCTGGATATTCGGCTAGAGTGGTGAGGGAATGATAGTGGTCTCGAGTTTTCAATGCCATGCTGTTTTATGTGAGATCAAACAATGTACATCTTTCAGAAATTAATGGGAAAGGCGTCGTAGTTTTCCAGAGCTGCATAAGCAAACAAAATGAACACTCCACATGCTGAGAAATGAATATTTGCTCTCATTGCATTCAATGTAGCAGGCTGGTAGGATGGCTCGCAGGTATCGCACCTGCATGTGACCTGATCAATGTGAGCTCCATTTTGACCTGACTATAAAAAGTCACCAGAGACCGCCGCAGAAATGGTGCTACGTCAATGAAGAAGGATCGGTCGGAGGGACATTTAAACGAAAAACGCATCTGCCAGCATTTTTTGCCGGATGTTAAAGTAGACCACCACCTTTTGAAAGTTATTTATTCTTCTATTCAGGAGTGAGGCTCATGGAAGAGCAAGGTAGAACTGACAGTGGGAAAAACATCAAGGGATTGAACAAACAGGAAAATAAGAGAGTGAGGAAGAGAAGAAACACTGAAACAAGCATTTAGTAAGATCGTTGGTTTAGGAAAGGTTAATGGGTCAATAAAGATCATGGGCCGGAAGTGGGGATGACAAGTTATGGTGGTGCACTGCCCCTCGAGCAGCGATTCCTGTAAGCACCTGGTGTAGCGTCACCATGGCAATGATCAAAGCAGCTCAGCTATAATTCAAATTATTGGCCATTCAGTTTTTCATTGACGTGCATGACGAGGTGGTTTCGATTTCCAGTGCTTCAGTTGGGATAGAAACTTCACGACGTCTCACATTGAAACTGTGACCTCAATGAGTTAAAGGTCACAAATCGCAACAAAAAAAAAAACAACCACTTCATCTCCTCAGACCTTAATAAGTCCCCAACACAGAGCGATTAGAGACTTTCAAAAATATAGGTACACAAAATATTTGGTGTCAGAGGTGGGATTCAGATATTGCTTGCGTAATGCAGTTTCCTTTATAAGTTGTAATTTAATAACTGCACAAAAGCTAAATTCAAAATGGAGGTCGACCTTATTAAATGTGATGCCATCTTCCTCTTATTCCGATAATCACCAACAACACATCAAATCATTTCGAAACCAGCAGGAGGTTATGTCTAAATGTGCCACCAAAAAGGCCACACTTTTCTTGAATATATAAAGTTAACAAGAAAGTAAAGGCTCAGAGAGAAGCGACAGAATAATACAACAATTTATGTTAGTCAAATAATTTAAAGGATTCTATGGAGATTTACGGTGAGCAATTGGCAAAGAGTTGGTGGGTTACGGTGACAAAATCAGCACGGCAGGTCAGCAGTGAACCAATAAATCAGAACCCATTTCTTTCTTTGTCAGGGTCGTTTGTTACCGGGCAAACAGCAGCGACGGCAGCACTGCGTTTTGGAATATCATGATAACGTGATCAGCACTGCAAAAAACCCAGAAAAAATTCCCTTGTCCAAGCCAGGATTTAGAATAACGCGGAAGCTATCTCCTCAGCACATTTTCATTCCCCATTAATCGAGACGGTGTCAAAGAGTCCATAGTTGCTGCGAATTTTCACTTTGAAGGGCAGACAGAATCACGTGTGTTGCATACAAGGAAGCTGCTCCCTTTTAGCATCGTCTACCCACAATGCGCTGGTTAAACTTAGACGGAAAATTGCTGAAAACGGGAATTGTAAAAGTGGAAAATTAAATGTGGCAGATTGAGCTTGAGCTTTGGACGAAATGGCTCCTGCAATCGTCAAACATCTATTTATCAACATGACAGGGAAAGGCTTGCCGGCATTAGAGTTTCTGCATCCTTATTCACAAATACTCACAATGCTCTTACGTACTCTGGCAATCTCCCTCCAGGAAGCACGGACCTTGGCGCAAAGGCTGACCTCTTCAATAATACATGAGCTACATCTCACACCCAACAGTTTTTTTTTGTATACAGAGTCAAGGCTCGAAGAAAGGCCAGAACACAGAACGCTTAATGATGAAACAGAACAAGCGGGGAAACACCAAAAGCAGGGCCGAGGGACAAAATCGAAAGAGACGGACAACAAGGGTAAGGATGGGGGTTAGAGGAAAATGCTATGGGTGTTAATATGGACACAAAAGAAAACTCAGGAAAAAAAAAAGGGGGAAAAAACAAAATTTGGTGGGGGAGGGGGGGGCAAGTGGTTCAACGGGGTTTGAAAAGGTCATAGTTTTGGATGTGGAATGATTTGAGGTGGTGGTGAACGACTAAAGACCTGGAGGGAAGTGTGAGATTAAAGAGAATGTGGAAGTTGATTGCACAGGTGAGAACTGTTTTTCATATATACAGTATATAATTATATATTTTTTGGAGTGAAGAGGAGTTTTTTGGTGCTTGTATTTTATGAACCGATGTTGGAAAAGGATTAAGCTGTGGGATTAGGAGTAACAATACCTCGGAGAAGAGGAGCGAAACCGAAGCATATGCAGTCAAAAATTGAGGTAGAAGTAGAAGCAACAACCAGATTAACTTATATATTTTGTTTTGCTTCACTTATATATTTTGTTTGTCTGGTCGATTTGTTTGTGAAGTAAATGTTAGCTCTTTCACGAGCCTCGATTCAGTATACAAAAAAAAAGAAAAAAAAAAGATGAGGCCGAGCCTACACGAGTCGGCCACATTTTACATGACACACAAATTCAACACACCAAGGTTCAGTTTAGCGAAAACATTACCAGCAACACATTAATGAAAACTAGAACAGCACTCGGAGGGAACGCATAACTCCACAAGGCTGAACAGTTTATGTTTTCTATCCCAATGATAGGCCAGATCTGGATTCGGAGCTGAACCAAAATCTAATCGGCTTATTCTTGTCATCTACCAAAGTCATCCACCAAATTTTGGCTGCATCTGTCAAACTCCCTCACTCTATTCAATCCCACTCCTCCATCCAGGTCTTTAAAACAGCTGTTCACCACCATCTCTTATCTTCCCCCATCCAAAACCTTGATCTTTTCTACCCCTGCTAATTCACCCCAGATACACTTTTTTGAAATACCGACTTCTTTCCTGGAAGTCCTCCCTGTGTCCATGTGTTTTTTACCTATCCCCCCTCCCCGCCCCCTTTCCCACTCCTCCTCTCCCCAAGCCCTCTCCCTCCCACAGATCTCCCGATGTCGCTGCTCTCAAATGTTGTACTTGTGTGTTTCCCCCTCTCTCCCCATCTTGTCTCCCGCTCCCTTTATTTCGTCTCATGTGTCCGTTTGTTTTTTTGTCATTCATGTTAGCTCTTACACGAGCCTCGATCTTGTATACAAAACAAACAAACAAAAAAAAACATTTTTGAGATATTGTTCTATATACCGTTATTATCCAAATCTCTCAATGGTGAAAAATCACTTAAAATTATCACATCCAGATTAGGATCTTCACCAAAATTGAACCAATTCTTTCTTGACGGACGCCCAACATGTCCACCAATTTTTGTCTGAATCCTTCAATACCTTTTTGAGATATCGTCATTGTGCTATATATCGTTTCTACCCATATCTCCCAGTGGTGAAGAAGCACTTAAAAATTCCAGTATCCGACTCCAGATCTTGATTTATTTTTTTGTATACAGAATCGAGGCTCCTGTAACAGCCAACACATTGAACTTGGAAACATGCACAGACACATAAAACATACAATGAAGGGAGCGAGAGACAAGAGTGGAGAGAGGGAAGCACACAAGCACAACAACTGTAGAGAACAGGGACATCAGTAGATCTGTGAAAGGGGGAGGGCTGGGGAGGAGGGAAGGATACACGGTATAAAGCAAATAAACACTCTTAGGAATTTCAGGAAAGAAGTTGGGGATTGAAAGAGGCGGATTTGGGGTGTTTCAACGGGGGTAGAAAAGATCAAGGTTTTGGATGCGGGAAGACAAGAGATGGTGGTGAACAGTTGTTTTTAAGACCTGGAGGGATGAGTGGGATTGAATATAGTGATGGAGTTTGTTACAGAGGTGGGAGAAAAGAGGAATGAAGGAGTGAAGGTGAATAGAGAGTCTTGATTTTGGCAGTTTCACTAGAAGATGGATGCTGGCCAACTTCTCCACCAAATTTGTCCGAATTAGTCCACTACTTTTCGAGATATCCTGTTCACAGACAGACAGACAAACAGACAGATAAACAGGCAGGGGTGAAAACATAACCTCCATGCATCTTCGGTGTTGGAGGTATTAAAGGTTCAGTGCATGCTCTAAACAGTGTGATGAAAATCTCGAAATAGTTCAAGACTTTAAAGATATGCACAAGCACACCTGAGGAGTGTTCCTGTGCAAGTTCCACATGAGGAAGCACACCGATTGTGCAGCAACAGGGACAATGCAAGGTGTGACATCATTTTACTGGAGCATGCAGACGAATCAGACAGGTGCAAATCGAGTTTCAATCACACCAATGCAATTATTGCTCTTGACATTTCAAGGTAATCCAATGAATGCAATTAACGTGGGAAGTGATAATTTTAAAATTTTGTCCTCGAACATCTGACAGTGTAGCAGCATAGCAAACCTGTTGTGCATTTTGTGATACAAGCACCAAATTTGGTACACTAGTAGACTATCATATTATGAAAAGATCTGGATATTGGGCCATCTCAGATTCAGAGATTTGATTTTTGCAAGATTTCGATTCGATTGGGATCGAAGAGAACACCTTCTTCGTCTTCTGTACAGTGAAGTTGCCAGCCCTGAATTCTCTGGCTACATCTGGGTGCTTCATTGGGAGTGCAACCGTGTCCCTCAGGTGAACAGGGACCCACCTGGCATAGTGTGTGTGGTCTAAGGCATGGAACCATGGGACCAGTTCCTTCAGGGCATCAAGGTACGTCGTGAATGAAGCCTGCCGCAGAGAACGCACGTAGACCAGTACCAACATCTCTAGTTCCAGCACAGTTGCCCAGTACTGAAAGTTGGGAATGTCTTCTCCTCTCTGGTGACACCAGTCTTCGAACTCAGGCAGGTCTTCTGCATCATCAGCATATGTCATACAGTGGCGTTCATACGCACGGTGTTGCAGGATGTGCAGTGCCGCTGCAGTGATTTGATGAGCTCTTCTTGTGCGGGTGACGTGGGCAGCTCGTAGGAAGGAGTCGGCCGTCCCTGGCGTTGCAATCTCAGCTTGCAAATCTGCAAAATCTGCAAATCTTGCAAAAATCAAATCTCTGAATCTGAGATGGCCCAATATCCAGATCTTTTCATAATATGATAGTCTACTAGTGTGCCAAATTTGGTGCTTGTATCACAAAATGCACAATTCTTTTGAATATTTGGGCTAAGCCGCCCCACTATGATGCACATATTTACTTTTGAAGATTTTAAAGCAGCCATTTTCACGTCCATTTCAGGACTTGTTCACTTTAATATCAAAACTAAAAACAGCGTTACCAGATTCTGGTGAGACAAGAGGTGCCTGAAGGAGAAGGTACGGTGCACACAATTCATTAATGTTTTGAAAATAATGGTGACATCATTCTGACAATTACATGTGACATGTTAGACACGCCTTCAGTGAATCTGCTTCAGTGAATCTTAAAAAGATCTCCAAACAATTTGAAATCAATTATTCGACTGTCCGGAAGATCATCTACAAGTGGAGAAGATTCCAAACAACTGCCAACTTGATCAGGCCAGGCCGCCCCAGCAAGTTCAGCCTGAGAGCAGACCGCAAGATGCTGAAAGAAGTCTCCAAGAACCCCAGAATGTCAACACGGGACCTACAGGTAGCTCTTGCCACTGTAGATGTCAAAGTGCACGAGTCTACCATTAGAAAGAGGCTGCACAAATATGATCTACGTGAGGTGTGCCAGGGGGAAACCTTTGCTGTCCAGAAAGAACATCATTGCAAGTCTAAAGTTTGCCAATGAACACCTAGGCAAACACCAGCCCTTCTGGAACAATGTGCTCTGGACAGATGAGTCAAAAGTAGAGCTATTTGGCCACAGTACCAGAAGAAATGTTTGGCAAAAACCAAAGACAGCATTTTACCACAAGAACCCGATACCAACTGCAAAGCATGGTGGTGGAAATATTATGGTTTGGGGCAGATTTGCTGCATCAGGGCCAGGGCAGCTCACCATCATAGAATCCACTATGAATTCTTCATTGTACCAGAGGGTGCTTGAGGATAATGTGAGGCCATCTGTCGGAAAGTTGAAGCTCAGCCGAAGGCGGACCTTGCAATATGACAATGACCCTAAACATCTATCTATAATTCCAGTAATCTCTGTGTGTTTGTTTGTTTGTACGTTTGTACGTTTGTTTGTCTGTGACCGCTGTTTCTCGACAACCACGGGTCCGATATACTTTAAACTTGCCAGGTATATTGCTGGGGACCCGAGGATGTGCCTTTTCAAGGTTTCATATTAATCGGACAATTACTTACCGAGCTATGTCCAAAAAACGATTCAACCAATCAGAGAGCAGCGAGCTATCGCGTGTGCCGAACGTGGCGAACACACTCTGCCTCGGATGGCACATTTGAGAGCGTATTCATTTATTTCCCGTCGGCAAACTATGTTGGCGCTATGTTGGCGTTAAACGATGTTTTAAAACTAATTAAAACCCCGGGGGGGATTGTCACTGTACTCGCAAGCCGTTCGCCGTTCGCTTTGGCGTTGCGAATGGACCAAAACATTTCATGCACCAAACCATTTCATGTAAAGCGTTCGCCGTTCGCTTTGGCATTGCGAATGAACCAAAACATTTCATGAACCAAACCATTTCATGTAAATAGAGGGGGGGATATAATTTTAGATATAGATATAGTACGGGCATGCCCTAGTACCAGTAAATCCACCAAGGAATGGCTGAAAAGAAAGAAATGGAGGGTTCTGGAATGGCCAAGTCAAAGCCTGGATCTAAATCCCATCGAGATGTTGTGGGAGGATTTGAAACGAGCTGTGCATGAAAGAAACCCCTCAAACATCGCACAGCTGAAAGAATTCTGCATGGAGGAGTGGGAAAGAATTTCTCCATCGATGTCAGAGACTGGTAGACAGTTATGAGAAATGCCTACTTGAGGTTGTTTCTGCCAAAGGGGGCAATACCACCTTTAGAGCCAAGGGTGTACATACTTTTACCACATGCGAAATTTGCATTTATGTTTATTTAAATTATACAATGGACTACAAAATGTAAATGTTTCATGATATTTGTTATATTATATCACCTTTATCTATCAATATTGTTGAAATGGAGATCAAATAGCTGTATGTTGAAATATGTTGGAAAAGTCAAAACTTTACATGGGGTGTACTTACTTTTTCATGTGACTGTGTGTGTATGTGTATGTGTATGTGTATGTGTATGTGTGTGTATATATAGATATATAAGCAGAAGTACCCGGCATTGCTGGGCGGGGGAGGGGTGGGGAGGGGGAAGTGGAGGGGAATGGGGGGGAGGGGGAGGAGGGGGGGGGAGAGAAGAGGGGAGAGGGGAGGAGGAGGGGAGGAGAAGGGGGGAGGGGAGGAGAGGGGGGAGGGGGAGGGTGATGGGGGAGGGGGGAGGGAGGAGAGAAGAGGGGGGAGGGGAGGGGGAGGGGAGGGGGAGGGGAGGGGGGAGGGGAGGGGGGAGGGGAGGGGGAGGGGAGGAGAAGGGGGGAGGGGAGGAGAAGGGAGGAGGGGAGGAGAAGGGAGGAGGGGAGGAGAGGGGGGAGGGGGAGGATGATGGGGGAGGGGGAGGGGGAGGGGGAGGGGGGAGGGGGGAGGGAGGGGAAAGGGGAGGTTAGGGGGAGAGGGGAGGGGGAGGGGGGGAGGGGAGGAGGGGGGAAGTACCCGGCATTCCGTGTATAAACGTGAGGGAGAAGAGGGGAGGGGGAGGGGGAGGGGAGGAGAGGGGGAGGGGGGAGGGGAGGAGAGGGGGGAGTGGGAGGGGAGAAGAGGGGGGGAGGAGAGAAGAGGGGGGAGGGGGAGCTGGGAGGAAAGGGGAGAAGGGGGGAGGGGTAAAGAGGGGGGAGGGGGAGGGGGACGGGGAGGGGGGAGGGGGAGGGGGAGGGGAGGAGAAAGGGGGAGGGGAGGAGAAGGGGGGAGGGGAGGAGAGGGGGGAGGGGAGGAGAGGGGGGAGGGGGAGGGTGATGGCGGAGGGGGAGGGGGGAGGGGGAGGGGGGAGTGGGGAGGGGAGGGGGAGGAGGGGGGAGGGGAGGGGGGGAGTTTGAAGTACCCGGCATTGCCGGGCAGGGGAGGGGAGGGGGAAGAGGAGGGGAGGGGAACGGGGGGGAGGGGAGGAGAGGGGGGGGGAAGTACCCGGCATTCCGTGTATAAACGTGAGGGAGAAGAGGGGGAGGGGGAGGGGGAGGGGAGGAGAGGGGGGAGGAGGGGAGGGGGGAGGGGAGGAGAGTGGGGGAGGGGGAGGGGGAGGGATGCTAGCAGAAGTACCCGGCATTGCTTGGCAGGGGTGGGGAGGGGAGGGGGAAGAGGAGGGGAGGGGAACGGGTGGGAGGGGAGGAGTGGGGGGGAGGGGAGGAGAGGGGGGGAGGGGAGGAGAGGGGGGGAGGGGAGAATTGGGGGGGGGAGTACCCGGCATTCCGTGTATAAACGTGAGGGAGAAGAGGGGGAAGGGGGAGGGGGAGGGGAGGAGAGGGGGGGAGGGGAGGAGAGGGGGGAGGGGGAGGGATGGGAGAGGAGAGGGGGGAGGGGGAGGGGGAGGGGGAGGGGGAGTGGGGCGGGCACGCGAATCATCGAATCAGCGCGCTGCTCTGCCACCGATTCAGAATATGGATCTAAAGATGAAAGGAAAAAAAACCTATGTGGTGTGAATGGCAATGTTCCTCGCTGAAATGTGAAAAAACGCAATCGCGCGGCAAGGAACATCACTTGATCGCTCTGAGCGATCGATTGCAACCCTGCGTCCTGTCGTGGGCGTGGCCAATGTGGCCTCATGCTCCCAGGTGATTGACTAGCTCGAGCTCGAGAAAGCCATAATGCGCTACGTTATGGCAAAAAATATGGATCTAAAGATGAAATGGAAAAAAACCTATGTGGTGTGAATGGCAATGTTCATCGCTGAAATGTGAAAAAAGGCAATTCCTTTTCGCTCTGAAATACGTGTGAACGCGTAACTGAGTTAATGGCGGCAAGGAACATCACGTGATCGCTCTGAGCGAATCAGCGCGCTGCTCTGCGACAGGTCAGGTTTCCGTGCATAATATTCCTCGCTGAAATGCACTGAGGTAAAAAATATGGTTTAAAAATATTATGAAATCAATTTTTAGGTCGGCCATGTTCTTACCAGGCTCAATGGCCATGTCTGTGCCAAATATCAAGTATGTGAGCCTCTCCGTTTAGGAGTCTATCGGTAACATTACACACACACACACACACAAACTGTGTTTTATTTATTTATATATATATATATATATATAACCCCCGCTCTAGCGGGGAAAATGGCCTTAAAACGATCATTCATATATATATATATATCTATATATATATATATATATATATATATATATATATATATATATATATACACACACACACACACACACACACACACACACACACACACACACACACACACACACACACACACACACACACACACACACAGAGAGCGACAGAGCGAGACAGAGACAGAGACAGAGCGAGACAGAGCGAGACAGAAACAGAGCGAGACAGAGACAGAGACAGAGCGAGACAGAGACAGACAGAGCGAGACAGAGCGAGAGGGAGAGAGACTTTGACTTTTACGTCCTTTTATTACAAAAATATCAAAAAGCATATTTTGTAAAAGTATAAATAAAACCATTTCACAAATTATTTCACAAATCAAATGTAAACAAGCAAAACCATTTTAAAGGGAACATTAACATAAAGACCATTAATACATCAAGAAAAGAAACAAGAAAATAATAAAGTGTTTTGTTCCTCACAAAAATTCATATTATGTTCAAGGAGTGATCAATCTGTGATCAACACACCAATTTGCACAGAGCAAAGCGCATTATTCGATGCCCATATACTTTTAAAGATCAGTACTTTATCCATAGATGTATAGAAACAAAAAACTCCATTTTAATACGGGCAAATACAAGTCCTTTCAAACAGGCCGGAAGGTTATCTGCACATCTTAAAGGATTTTCAAGTTGCATTTTTCTCGTGCAATATATTGATTTCTTTGCCGTGGCAATGAGAAATTTCGCCAGAACCACTTCTATTGGGTGTGTGTTGGAGACAAAGCCAAAAATAAAAGAATTCAAGGTAAAGTTTAACGAAAGCTTCAGGCACATTTCATGAAGCAAAACAAATAAAGGAATCAAGCGTGCACATTCAACATAAGCATGTGACAAGGTCTCAAGAACACCACAGAAGGGACAATGGTCAGATATTTCAGGAGAAAAAACATGTAAGAGCTTGTTAGTGGGTAATATCCAATGTGCCAACCTCCACGACAGGTCGGCAGTTTTCTTCGGGATAAGTACATGATAATAGGCTTCCCAGTTAGGTTGGAGGGGGAATTCTGTAGCAAGCAATTGTGCCACTACATCAAATGCCAAGTTCCGAAGGAGGGCAGGATTGCTTTGACGCAGGCCTGGTATATTACACGATTTTCCAGACCTAAAACGTATTTTTGGTAAATATTTTATTATTGTACCAGAATTCATCACAGTGAGTTCTAAATTTGGGAAACAGAGGCTTGGTTCACAAACAATTGGGCCATCACCAGTGCGAGCAGATTGCTCCCAGTGCACCTTAACTCTGCGGTACACGTTAAGTATTTCACATAGTACAGCAGATATTATGCGGTAGACCGCATGCCAACTTTATTCGCAAGTGCTGCAGCACTTAACCATCTCTTGTTGTCAATCATTAGATCAGCAACGCTATGGACACCATTCTGAACAAAATAATCGACAAAGGAGCGTTATGTTCTTATTCTTTTGAAAAGAGAGTTGTGGAAAAGAGGTTCACTGAAAAACATCTCTTTGGTGTAGGAAACATAATCAGGGTCGACCATGAAAACACGCCAAGCATTTAAAATTATATTGTAAAATGGTGGAAGCAAGGACAGATCAATACATTTCATGTTCATTAGAAATAGACCAGATGAATAGTCTAGCATGCCGGCTTGATGGAGGAGGAGGAGAGCAGTGGACCTCCAGGCTAGGTCTGGACCATAGAGAAGCTGCCAGATTGAGGCGATGCCAAATGCCATTGCCCTGCATACGATGTCCACAAGACCATGCCCACCTTCCTCTAAGGGAAGACTCAGGATCTCTGGACGAAGCCAATGTTTTCCACTCCAGAAGAAGTTTATTGTCTTCTGTATATTCAGCAGAAAGTGTTCAGGAGGCGGAATTGGCTTTGATTCTGTGCCACAGTGTAGATGCTGCTAAATTTTTGATGACCAGGACTCGTCCCTGGTATGAAAGCAGAGCCAGCAACCCTTTCCATTTCCGCAGGTTTGTTCGAGAGAGTCAGCGAGAGACTCCCAATTTTTCGCTTGTGTTGCTGCATCACCAATGAAAACACAAAGGTACTTCATTCCATTGAGGGACCAGGGTCCAGGTGAGGTGTTTCGGAAGGACAGGCATAGGCAGCTGGCATGGGCCCATCCACATCACCTGGCACTTGTTCCAGTTTACCAAAGCTGAAGAAGCGAAACCATAATAGTCCAAGCAGTCCACCAGTTTCTTGATCTCATCGCTATTATGTACGATGACACAAATATCGTCAGCATATGCAGAGACTTTCACAGGTCTTGTGAGCAAATTTCTGCATCCGGTTAAGATGCTGCGGACTTTGATTAAAAGAGGCTCAATGGTTAAAGAGTAGAGAATACCAGATAAAGGACATCCCTGACGGATACCCCTTCCAACCTTTACAGGTGAAGTCAGTTCAGAGTTTACTATGAGTATTGAGGAAATGCCATTATAGAGCAGTTTTACCATGGAGAGAAAAACAGGACCAAGTCCAAAACACTCTTATGACCTTGAAAATATATACATGACTTACATGGTCAAAAGCCTTCTCTTGGTCAAGCACAATCAAACCAAGGTTGTCATTTTTTATTTTACACACATCTCAAAGATCTCGTAATAAAAATATGTTATCGTGTATCTGTCAGTTAGGGATACAAAAAGACTGATCACTTTGAATCAATGACTCTAGAAGTGGGGCGATGCGTCAAGCTAAAACTTTAGAAAATATTTTATAATCTGAAGTTAGAAGAGAGATTGGACGCCAATTATCAATGAGCTGAGGGTCTCCTTTCTTAGGTAATAAACTAATTACTGCTCTTCGGCAGCTCATCGGCAAGTCACCACAACGTAATGCACTAGTAAAGACCTCCAATAGTTATGGGCCTAATAAGGGCCAAAAGGATTTATAAAACTCAATTGGGAGGCTGTCCAATCCAGGAGATTTACCTGTAGGTAAAGAAGCAAGGGAAAGTGTAAGCTCTTCCAAGGAAAGTAAGGAGCCAAGCTGATCCCTTTGAGCAGCACTTAGCATGGGTCCGGTAAGTCAGATGTGAAATAACTTATTGAGCCATCGTCAACATCATTTGTCATAAACAAGCCTGAAAAGAAGTTATAAACCTCCCTCTTTATATTATCTTGTGACGTCACAGTGTTACCAGTTGAGAGCTTTAAGGTTTCAATTTGCCTTTGATTGGTAGTCTTTTTATCAAAATGGAAGAAAAATTTGGTCGGTGCATCTAAATTATATAGCTGATCCATCCGTAGACGGAACATTGCACCTTTTGCTTGGTATTCGACCAGGTTGTTTAGTACAGTCTTCTTTTCCATAAGCAAATGATTAATTTGTTCTATTGGGACTATTTGCCACATCAGTTTGCAACTTCATTATTTCCTTTTCTTGTGCGAACCTCTCCCTTTTTACACTGAAAGAAGAGAAGTAATTAAACTGTTGGCAAAAGACAGCGATCTGTGCCTTAGCGTAGTCCCACCATAATATCGGGTTATCAAAATTATTCTTTCTTTCTTTGAGGCTAATCCAAAACACTTTGAAAGCTTCACAAAAAGCAGCATTTTCCAGCAACATGACATTGAACTTGCAATATGGACTGCCATGCTGCTGCAGAGCAAGCTTAAAGGACAAAGTTACAGCCAGATGATCAGAAAAAAGAGAGGGCACGGTATCAGATTTCAATATCTTGTCAAGCATTACTGTATTGACAAATTCTGTCTAACCTGGCTAGAGTGTGTATTTGAGACGTACATCTAGACCAAGTAAACTGACATTGCATAGGGTGCTGAATACGCCAGACATCTATTAATCCCGTCGTCTTGATGACTTTCTCCAAGGGTTTGGCAGATCTAGGATGTGGCTCCGCACTGTTTCTGTCTGAAAAAGGGTCAAGAGTGCAGTTGAAGTCGCCACTCACTATAAAAGAGCAATTTAAGTCAATTGTACTCAGAAAATCCTCTAGCTTTAGAAAGAAGTTGTGCCTTTCAGCATTCTTACTGGGAGCATAAATGTTTACAAAAACAAAGATTTCATTATTGGCAGTGAATTGAAGACAAGCCAGATGTCCGGGAATCATTTCATTATATTGAACTTGTGAGAGTGTTAATGAGGAGGAGACAAAGAAAGCAATTCCAGCAGTGAGGCAATTGATATCACTGAAGAACCACTGGCCCTTCATTAGCCTTCTCCACTGGGCTTGGCCATTCAGATCTCCATGCGTTTCTTGCAGTAACAAGACATCCAGGTGCAAACGCCGGGTTAGATCTTTTACCTGAACTTTGCGTCCAAAACTAACACCACCGTTAATGTTTAGACTGCCAAAACTAACACTCATTCTTTCGGAAAAAGAAAGAAGATAAACAACTAGATAGATCAAAAAACCCGTAGGGACCTCATTTACGAAGCTCCTGCCGAGCTTTCTGGATCATTTTTCTTAATCTGTGCTTCTGAGCATCAGTGAAATTTGGAGTGTCAGGGTTACGCACAGCTTCCTTCTATTTAAAAATCAACACCTGAAGATTGGGGAAATGATCTTTCAGTTCAATGTTCCTTTTCCGATAGGAATCTCTCAAAAAGTCCCGAAGCTCGTCATCCGAAGGGCTGTTTACAGCCTTTAGAATCTGAGAGGACTCCTCTTGACCCTCACCATCAGATTCCTCATATGGGGAATCAATTGGTGTTTCAGCTTCCTGGTGCACATCACATGATTGCTCAGTTTCAATAAAAGAAACTTCTTCAGTAACGTCTGGTGCCGGAGTCACATTTGAAGCTTCTTCGGGATGCAAGGTGGGGGACTCCAAGCCCGTTTGTGACATGACCACGATGCTTGGTTCATGGATGTCACTCTCCTTCAGTGGATTTAAATCATCCTCTTTTATTCTCTCTGTGCCCTTATTTTCCTCATTTATTCCTTTTTTAGGGGGAGATTTTAGGTGCTTTTCCTCCTCTTGCGATTGACAGGAGGAAGCTACACAATGAACGTCCTCATGTGAGATGACACTGTCTGAGGAATCAGGAACACTCACTGGGATTGGAAAATTAGAATCCACTTTTTCCTTGATAATGTTTGTACTAGTGGAGGTATCCTTTTCCTTTAATGAGGCAAACCTGTTACCACGTTGAATTTCAGTGATAGAGTTTTCACTGATTTGCCTTTTCCCAGAAGGTGACGCACTTCTTACGGCCGATTTACGTTTTTTACTTTGGAAACGGTAACAAACCCCTCATTTGCGGTCCATTGGTTCAACGGGAGGGGGCGTGTCCACTTGTTTACCTGGTTTATCCTGCACATTTGTGCGGAAACGTTAACATTAATCTGTGGGTCATTGTTTCCCGTTTCGACCATGTTAGGCTGAAGGCAGCAAAACCGTTTAATGTGTCCCACTGCACCACAACAAAAGCACTTTCGGGTGTCGGTGGTGATGTCGACTTGGTAATCGCGACCATTTGTCGTGAATTTTAAAGCGACATTCAAGGAGGGATATTCCTTCTTGAGAACCATAAATACCTGTCTACGGAAGCTCATCACGTGACTGACACGTTCATCCTTACAGCCCAAGGGAGCATTATTAATGGGGACACACAGTGACCATATCGCTGCAGCGCTGCAAGGATGGTATCGGTATCCAGGAATGGTGGCACCTTCCAAATAACCACTTTCTGGGCAGGAGTATCCAAGGGATAAACCACAACAAAGTGTCCGGAGTCGAGGGACAAACCTTGTTGTACGATGAGAGCAACGTGCTCTACATCGGACACAAACACGATAACTCGTTTGTTCATACGTGACGCCGCACGTACCTTATCAAACCCGATCATGTTCCCGATCTCGAGAACAATAACTTCGACTGAAACACCCTCGGGTAGAGAACACGCAATGCCATGCTCGCGTGATAATTGCTCAAACGCTGCGAGTGAGCAGCCGCCATGTTTGAACACACGAGGCTCGACCTCGTCCTCCCAGCTCGGGAACGGGAAGAGGAAGTTAGTAATGCACTCCGACTTTCCCAGCTTAGGGAAAGAGAGCGTTGAAAAACAAACTAAGGAATTATAAGCGAGGAAAAAGGTTTTAAAGTGAAAAAAATAAGTAGGGGAAAAAAAGAACAGGGCATCGCCCAAAAACAACGATTACCCTTAACGTACACGATAAGTGTGCTCTATGGCTCTCTCTCTCTCTTTTTCTCAACATAGAAGGGAAACACAGGGAACTTTACAAACAGAAACAAGGACACGAAGGAGCGAAATGGTGGTGTGGGACAAACAACCAAGACAGAGCAATCATGACACGAAGCGGGAAGCCGCCATGACACCGCACCCAACGAACCAGCCAGCAGGTGGCGCCACAGAGAGCAGAGAGGGAGACAGAGAGACAGAGCGAGACAGAGACCGAGCGAGAGAGAGACAGAGAGAGACAGAGCGAGAGAGAGACAGAGCGAGAGAGAGACAGAGCGAGAGAGAGACAGAGCGAGAGAGAGACAGAGCGAGACAGAGACAGTGAGAGAGAGACAGAGCGAGACAGAGACAGCGAGAGAGAGACAGAGCGAGAGAGAGGGAGAGTTTGACTTTTAAACTCTTTTTATTATAAAAGTATAAAACAAGAGTAATAGCAAAGGAAATTCTTCAAGGAAAATCAGCAAAGTCATAGAAATCCCACAAGGAAAAAACACAGTGCACTGCAATCCAAACAACAGAAAAGGCGAAAATACCAAAAAAAACACAAGGAGAAAACCTAGGCATAATTTCTAAACTAGGCATAATTAATTTTATATGTACAAATTTACATTCGCATTTGCAAACATGAGGAGAGACGGAAGAAAGAAAGAGTAGGTCAAGACAAGGGTAAGAAAAGGCCGGCAAGGAGAAGCAGGGAACAGTGTATGAGAACAACCGAAATATATTATATAGAAACTATCAATTTGTTATCTTGGACTTTACAAATCCCTTCAACACACCAGGTCGCAATAATATTTGCAAGGTCGTTTGCAGTTTGGGCATAGTTGAATTCAAGTTTGAGCCTTGCTGACACCAAAGAACTAAAAAAAACAACATAATACTGCATTCTTGCATGGGTCTACCACCCAGTTTCGCCTTCCCTGACAGGTATACGGCCAGTTTAGCGGTGGCGGTTAGGAAACCGAATACAATAGATGTAGTTTCCTTTTTGGGAGGAAAACCAAAGATGTAAGCCTTCAAAGAAAAGGTAATCCGCAATCTATGGGAAATAAAATTTAACCAATAAAGCAAAGGAGAAAGTCTTTCACAATTAATGAAGGCATAAAACAAGTCTTCCCTCTCTGGACAAAAGGGGCAACAGCCGGAAATGGGGGGGAAAAAACGAATGACAGCATTGGAAGGAACAATCCAGTGGGCCAAACGCCACTGAAGGTCACTTGTTCTTTTAGGTATAAGTCCAGCATACATTGTATCCCATAAAGGCTCAGAGGGGGGACCGGGAGGCAAGAGTCCTTTCCACTGGGTAACCCCAGCTAGAGGTGGGTCCCCAAGAAGTAGTTTCACACAAGACCTATAAATGCTCTTGCTGCTCATAGCATGGAATGGGGGTGACCCTGTACTCATGGGTGGCAGATCATTTGGGGTAAAAGCCACAATTAATTTTGGAACTGTGGGCTCAACCTCTGCGTCCTGGGTCCAATGTAGGCCTAGCTGGTGGCCTCTTCGGATCACCGCTCTTAGTATGTTCCCGATTAACCTCCTGGACCGAACACCTGTTAGGTCCGCCAGCTCGTTCGCAGGTTTCCATCCATGTCCAGAGTCATGCCGGAGATGACACACTTTTAAAATGTTGGCCACTATAAAATGTTGGCAGAAATCGCGACTCCTCGGGATATCGGGGAAAAGTGGATTGAAAATAAAGGCTCGTGTGCAAACATGTTAGTGCCATACGAATCTGTTTGACGACTTATCGAAATGCCCTGCCAGGCATTCAAGAGGCTCTGATAAAAGACTGGAAGCAGAGATGCATCGACGTGTTGAAGGTTGGTCAAAAACAGTTCCTGTCCGTAAACGAGCCTCCCAGCTCGTTGAAGAATAGAGCAGGCCAAGGGCTTGCCTGGTGAGTGTTCTGCATAAAGCAAGTGTTGGATGGAGCGGAGTCGGAAGGCCAACAGGCGGCATTTCACGTCAACAAGACCATGACCACCCTCGGCCGAGGGACAACATATGGCGCTGGGTCGAAGCCAGTGGTAGCCTCCCCAAAAAAAATCCACCAGTTTTCTCTGAATAGCTTGAAGCAAAACCTCGGGTGGTTGCAGGCAGATTAAACGGTGCCACAAAAGGGTAGTGACGAGGTTGTTGACAACCAGCACACGACCTTGATAGGAAAGGTGGGGTAGAGCTCTTTTCCATCGGCTCAAACGCTTATCCACCTGGTCAATGATCCTCTCCCAATTGTTCTAAGACATACTAAGGTACGCGAGTGAAGCGTACTTCGAGCTCTCCACGGCATCGAAGTTTAAGTGTTTTCCCATTCTTGTCTTTGTCAAATTTCCACTGGTTATTTTGCTGTGTACGTGTTATTGTGTGTTTCTGGTTGGTATTGGTTTGTAATTCGTACAAACTTGTGTGTAGTTAATCGTTTTCTGAGTCGTACCTCGTGCGCGGCCTGGTAACTTGGGGCTTCCCTCCCCCGTCAGTGTTTTGTCGGTTTGGGTTATTTCCTCCGCTGCATTGCTTGTTTCTTTTATTTTATTTTCTTCCCCTCACCTCACCTCCCTATACAAAGAATTCTATATTGATTCTTTCTCCCCTCCCGGACACGTTTGTTCGCTCTCCTCCTCGTCTCGGCTTGTGCCCCGCCCCCTGTATCTCGTTTCTCTCCCGCCTCTGCTCCTTCCTTCTCAAATCCACGTTCTCGCTTGGAGACTTTTCCCAGATTGTTTTTCATGGTTTTCATGGTTCTGTTTGGATATTGTTGGAATATGTTTAAACTGCAGCCATGATGCTGACGACGCCCCCCCCCCAACCCCCCAGAATTTCCATGTTTTAAACGTTTCCCAGTGTGTACCCTGGTCAGAATAGGTACACCGTATCCCTGCGTGTCGTAAGAGACGACTAAGAGGGTTGGCGTCAGGAAGGGCATCCGGCCATAAAAAACATTGCCTCAAAAAGAGAACCATGACAATTACAACTACATATTGGCAGGGTGCAGCCCGAAGTGGAGATCGGTTTCTGAGGTTTGGGACATGGAATGTAGGGACAATGACAGGGAGATCAGGAGAAGTGGTGGAAGTATTGGTCAGAAGAAGAGTGGACATATGTTGTGTGCAAGAGACGAGATGGAAGGGAAGTGGTGTGAGAATGGTGAAGGGTAGGCAGGGACAGAAATACAAGTTTGTGTGGCAAGGGTGCCCGGAGGGCGTGAATGGTGTTGGTGTCCTGTTTTCTGAGGAGTTTGTAGACAGTGTGGTGAGTGTGACTAGAGTGAGTGATAGGTTGATGATGGTGAAAATGATGATTGGAAAGCTCTTGGTGAACGTCATCTCGGGATATGCTCCGCAGGTTGGTCGAAGCAATGAAGAGAAGGACAAGTTCTGGTGTGCGATAGAGAAGCTGATGGAAAACGTGAAAGATGAAGAGGTTGTTGTGGTGGGAGGAGACCTGAATGGACATGTGGGAAGGAGTATGGATGGTTTTGAGGGAGTTCATGGGGGTTACGGATATGGTGTGAGAAATGGAGAAGGTGAAAGGATTTTGGAGTTTGCTGATGGAGCTGATTTGTTGATTTGTAATATCCTCCAGAAAGAGGATAATAAGCTTGTTACATACACGTCAGGTGGGTCGACGACAACCGTTGACTACCTGATGGTGCGGAGGCGAGATAGGGGGCACCTCCGGGACACAAAGGTGATCCCGGGGGAGGAGGCTGTTTCACAGCACCACTTGGTTGTCTGCGACATAAAAATGAAAGGTGCGAGGAGAGCTCGGCGGGTGAAGTTCCAACCAAGAATGAAGGTGTGGAGGTCGAAAGAGGTGACAGTAAGGGAGGCATTAAAAGAGAGGCTGAGTAGGGTAGAGGCTGATGTGGTTGAGCTTGAAAGTGGTTGGATGTCAATGAAAGCTAGTCTGTTGGGAGCCGTTGGTGAGGTATGTGGATGGACAAAAGGACCACCGAGGCACTCGGAAACATGGTGGTGGGATGATGAAGTTGGAAAGAGGATTGACGAGAAGAGGAAGAAGTTCAAGGAGTGGCAGAAGGCGAAGGGTACGGGAGCAGAAACAGCAGAGCATGAAAGTTATAAGGCAGCCAGGAAGGCTGCAAAGAAAGAGGTAGCAAAGGCGCAGGAGGCATGTAGGAAAATGTTCGGAGAACGCTTGGATTCAGAAGAGGGTCAGAAAGCAGTATTCAGGATTGCAAAGCACATAGCGAAAGAGAGGTGTGACGTGATGGGGGTGAGTTGCTTGAAGGATGAAGTGGGACAAATCGTTGTCGACCCAGATGGAATTAAAGGAAGATGGAAAAGATATATGGAAATGCTGTTGAATACAGAGAATGAATGGGATGGCAACATAGAGAGTAACCCAGTTTTAGGACCGGCAGAGAAGATAACTGAGAAGGAAGTTGAGGAAGCGATAACAGCAATGAAGAGTGGAAAAGCGGGAGGGCCGACGGGAGTTGTGGGAGATATGTTGAAGGCAGCAGGAAGTTGGGGTGTGAAGAGAATGACAGAGATCTGTAATCTGGTGGTGAAAGAAGGCCGCATTCCAGTGGATTTGGGAACTGAGTACCCTCGTCCCTCTATACAAGGGGAAAGGTGACCCTCTGGAGTGTGGCTCGTACCGAGCGATAAAGTTATTGGAGCATGGAATGAAGGTATTGGAAAGGGTGTTGGAGAGGAGGATAAGGAAGAAAGTGAAGATCGACGAAATGCAGTTTGGATTTATGCCAGGAAGAGGAACGACAGATGCGCTTTTCATTGTGAGGCAGTTGCAGGAGAAGTACATGGAGAAGAGGAAGAAGTTGTTTTTTGGGTTTGTTGATCTGGAGAAAGCATTCGATAGGGTTCCACGCAAAGTATTGACATGGGCATTGAGGAAGTTAGGAGTGGAGGAATGGTTGATCAGAGTAGTGATGGCAATGTACAAAAGAGCGCGCACAGCTGTAAGGACGAAGGACGGTAACAGTGGTGAGTTTGAGGTGAAGGTGGGAGTGCATCAGGGGTCGGTACTAAGTCCACTACTATTTGTAGCTGTGATGGAGGTGCTGGCTCAGAACGTAAAGGAGGGTTTACCGTGGGAGTTGTTGTATGCAGATGATCTGGTGTTGATTGCGGAAAGTATGGATGGACTGAAGGAAAAGATGAACAAGTGGAAGGAATGTATGGAGACAAAAGGTCTGAAGGTGAATATCGGAAAGACGAAGGTGATGGCAAGTGGTAAAGCATGTGGTGAGGTGGAAAGAACTGGGAAGTGGCCGTGTGCTGTGTGCAGGAAGGGTGTCGGAGTGAACTCCATTCAATGTACAATGTGCGGCTGAGTGGGTTCATCAAAAATGTAGTGGTCTGAGAGGGTCATTTACCAGTGTGGCAGCTACATTCAAATGTAAGGTGTGCACAGAGGGAGCTGCAGAATGAGGAAATGTTGAGTTGGATCTTGGAGACGGCGTGAAGCTGGAAGGTGTGAAAACATTTTGCTACCTCGGAGACATGCTGAATGGAGAAGGTGGATCAGACTCGGCAACGGTTGCTCGAGTGAGATGTGCATGGAAGAAGTTTTGGGAACTGAGTGGCGTGCTGATGAGGAGGAGAGTGTCGCTGAAGCTGAAGGGAAAGGTGTATGCTGCATGTGTGAGAAGTGTTATGATTTATGGGAGCGAGACATGGGTAATGAACGTAGAGCAGCAACGAAGGCTGGAAAGGGTGGAAATGCGAATGGTTTGATGGATGTGCGGAGTATCGTTGAGAAAGAGGAAGACAAATGATGAATTGCGAAAGATGATGGGAATATTGCCTGTGATTGATGCTGTGAAGAGGAACAGGCTGAGATGGTTTGGTCATGTGTTGAGGAAGGATGAAAGTGACTGGTTGAGAAGAGTGATGGAAATTGATGTAGAAGGAAGTAGAGGACGGGGAAGACCGAGAAAGACTTGGCTAAAGATGGTGGAAGAAGAAATGCGGGCAAGGGGGTTAACAAGGAGAGATGCAGAAAATAGGGCAAAATGGAGAAGATTGTCATGGGGACCGCAAGGCTAACCCCCGCTGGCGAGGGCAAATAATAGACCTGAAAGTGGACAACCTTGCCTTACCCCTCTCTGAACCTTTATGGGTGGGCAAAATTCGTTGTTAACTTTGATCAAGCTGGAGATGTTTGAATATAACAAAGCTATGTAGGCTCTAAAATTAGCACCGAGCCCGCAAGCTTGTAACACATGACACAAAAACTCATGATCAATGCTATCAAAGGCCTTTGCAAGGTCAAGAAACACCAATCCAAAATCGTCTTTGACACATTTACCGGTTAACAAATCTCTGATTAGGAATATGTTGTCGAAGATGGATCTGCCAGGGATGCTGCAACTTTGATCAGGTGACACCAGATCATCAATAACTGTCTTCAACCAGTTCACAAGGACCTTGGAAAACAGTTTGTAATCCGTGCACAACAAAGAGATCGGACGCCAGTTTGACAGGTGTCGGAGATCGCCGGTCTTTGGTAGCAGGCAGAATACTGCTCTTCTAAAACTGAGCGGTAATTCTCTGGATAAAAGAGACGCATCCAGAATGTTGAGCAGCTCTGGGCCCAAAATGGCCCAGAATGCCAAAAAAAAATCGGCGGATAGGCCATCGATGCCTGGGGCCTTTCCCGACTCCATCTCAGCAAGTACACCGGTTAACTCTGGAAGGCTAATTGGAGCATCCAGTTCTAGACGTTGGGCCTCAGTCACAGAAGGAAGATGAGAGGTCAAAACATTCATCATTTCTTGAGAAACCGTTTTGGCTTTGAAAAGATCAGAAAAGAAATCGATTACATTTAATCTTATATCACTCGGATTTGTTAGGATGTTCCCCCCTGGGTCCAAAACCGAAGATATAAGTCGTGTTGGTTTATCTACAGTTTCTAGATGAAAGAAAGACTTAGTCGGGGTATCTGAAACCTTGATATTCTGTATTCTTAGCCGAACCAGTGTGCCCGCTGCTTTTTCATGGATCAAATCCCTTAATTGGGCCTTCTTCTCGAGTAGCATCCGATAGTTCACTGGGTTGCTCTCATTGGCCAACTTGCCCTCTAACCTTAAGATGTCTGCTTCCAAGCAAGCCATCGTGATATGCTTTACATTGGTGCAGTGTGAATTAAATTGTTGGCAAAATACTCGAATTTGGGCCTTCCGGTTGTCCCACCAAAGACTAATTGAGGAAAAAGAAGATTTTTTAGTACTCATTTCAGCCCAGAAATCACGAAAGGAATCAGTAAATAAACTATCTTCTAAAAGTTTAACGTTAAACTTCCAGTAACTATTTCTGCATGTGGGTCGAGGAAAAGAAAGATCTAAGGTTACCATATGGTGGTCTGAAAACAATGACGGAAAACAACCTGAAGAGGCCGCGACGTTCCTAAAGGGTACATTAATGTACCAGCGGTCGAGTCTTGCTGACGACACCCGACCATTGGCACATCGACACCAGGTATACTGGGCTACGTTGGGGTGATGCAATCGCCAAACATCAAGTAGACCGGCCGTCTTAAAGAAACGGGATAGGTCCGCATGGGACTCGGGGTGGGGTTCTGCAGAGTTTCTGTCCTTCGAAGGGTCAAAGGTGCAATTAAAGTCACCACCAATGCACACACATTGGTCGAGATCAACTGATTTCAGGTGATTTATCATGGAGGTGAAAAGGCCTTTCGGTCCCTGCTCTCACTGGGTGCGTACACATTAAAAATGGTGCAGCGGAAGTTTTGATGTGCAAGCTGGAGGGAAATAAGCCGGCCCTTTATGACTTCCTGAAAATAGCAAGACTCGAAAGCTAGACCTGGCTTGAGAAAAAACCCAACCCCAGCAGATGAGGCTGACAGATTGCTAAAATAGCATTGTCCTTTGAAAGTTTGGCACCAGTCATGTTCCACGTTAGGTGTGATGTGGGTCTCTTGCAGTAAAAGAACATTTGCCTTTTTACGATCAAACAAGTTTTTAACTTGGGCCTGACGGAGGTGACTTGCACCCCCACCATTCATGTTTAAGGTCGCAAGGGAGATATTTTTCATTCCGTGGTAATGAAATCGCCCTGTGCTTGGGAACACTCCTACCTGCTCGGGTAACAAACTTTCTTAACCTGTGGAATTGAGATTTCGTCAGGTCAAAATCCTCATGTGCTTTGATTAATTCACTTTGCGGTGCAAATGAATGCAGCCAAGTCAGGGAAATAGTCTTTAATTACGATGTTACGGTGACGATACGTTTCGTTAAGGAAGGTAAAAATGAGTTGAGGGGATACCTGTGAGTGACCTGTCACCGATTGTGACAGCTTGGTTGCCTCAATGTCATCCTCGGACTCAGACACGTCAGATAACATGTCGTCAGGTTCTGGGGTATTACCCGCTACCACCGCGATCTTGTCTGGAGGCACCTTCACAAGTTTCCCAAGGTGTTCCCGTGAGCACTCGTTAACACTTTGGTGGATATTTTTTGTATCTGGGATTGGAGCTTCGGTTTGAGATCCCAGCAAACTCAGATTTACCGGCCCCGTTTGTACAGTGGGAACGTTTATTGAATCCTTAGTCTGCTCGGTATTTAAAGTGGGGACAAGCGGAAAAACATTCCCCAGCTCGGAAATGGTAGTAATTTCACTGGAAGTTTCGCACTCGGAAACTTCCAGGTGAGAGGTACAAATTATATTTTTCGGCTCATTTACATAATGAGACTCGCTGGTATCGTTGGTAACGGTATTCATATACTCTGTTAGTGAGGGAATGTCAGAGGGACACTCGAACACATGTGCACCGGGAATGGTGCCGCCCATGACCGCCTTCTTTGCAGCACCAGCGAAATTGCTTGGCACTGGTGCTCTTCGCTTTTTAGAATACACTATGGATTCTTCGTTCATGGGTTCGGGAAAGGGGGCAATGCTAGTTGTGTCAGTCACATCGGTGGGTGTCATCACATTGGAATCGGAGGGCACCGGTGTGTCAGACAACTCAGTCGGGGTGTCAGAAGGTACGGTTGGAGTGTCAGAAGGTACGGTCGGGATGTCAGAAGGTACGGTCCGGGTGACGGAAGGTACGGTAGGGGTGACAGGAGATACGGCCCGGGTGACGGAAGGTACGGTAGGGGTGACAGGAGATACGGTTTGGGTGACGGAAGGTACGGTAGGGGTGACGGGAGATATGGTCCGGGTGTCAGAGAGCACGGTCGAGGTGTCAGAAGGCGCGGTGGAGGGATTGGCCTTTTTACAATCTCTTTCGTTATGTCCCGATTCACCACACTTTGGACAAGAGGTCTTAGGACAAAACATTTTAACGTGTCCGAATTCTCTACAATTAAAGCATGTTAAGGAGGCTGAGGAAGCATACATGTGGTAATTGTGGTATTCCCGATCGTCCATCGATACTTTAAAGGATATATTTAAGCCTGTATCGGCTCCGTGATCCAGGAGAATCATGTACACCTGCCTCCTATAGCTCATTACGTGTTTGACACGATCGCTGCTACACCCGAGCGGAATCATTGAGTTTCGGGAGACAATTTTACCGTAACGAGACAGAACGGATCGGAGTTTCTCGCCTGGCATGAACGGTGGAACGTTGGATATTGTTATCTTGGTAGCTGGTGTATCCATAGGGGATACCGTAATATAATGACCCCCTTTTATGGTTAGACCGGTACTAACGACGTCATGAACGAGTTTTTCTTCTGACACGAAGACAACAAATTTCAGGTTCATTCGTGATGCCGCTCGAACATTACCGTCTCCTATGATGGATCCCACGGCAAGGATAATGTCCTCAGTAGGAGCTCCTTCGGGCGGAACACATGCGAATGCATGCTTACGCGTTAAATTTTCGAACGCCTCGTAACGAGAGGGTGCATTCGCCATACCAGCGAAATTCCCCCCCCCCCCTCCCTTTGTCCGAACCGGAAAAGAAGGTATCAAACCTAAATAATCGAACTAAAGTAAATAATAAACGTGCATTATAAGCACAAAAATGGCTTACAAAGCGCCGTCAAAGCCAGTAGGCCGCACCCAAAATGGGCCCGCTCTCAATCCTCTCTCTCTCGAAGACAAAGGTGTAGAACAGATGAAAACAAAATGCCAAAGCACACAGGATGGAAAAGGAGAGAGAGGGGGGGGGGGGACAGGGGATGGCAGGAGAGGAGGAAATCTCACAACGGACTCACCACAACACAGAGCAGATGCTCACAGCCACCATGACGCCACACCCAACACAAATGGCCTGCAGGGGGCGAGAGAGAGAGAGAGAGAGAGACAGAGTGAGAGACAGAGTGAGAGACAGAGAGAGACAGAGCGAGACAGAGAGAGACAGAGCGAGACAGAGCGAGACAGAGCGAGACAGAGCGAGACAGAGCGAGAGAGCGAGAGAGCGAGCGAGAGAGAGAGAGAGAGAGAGAGAGAAAGAGAGAGAGAGAGATAGAGAGAGAGAGAGAGAGAGTGAGACAGTGAGAGAGAGAGAGAGAGAGAGAGAGAGAGAGAGAGAGAGAGACTGACTGTTTCTTCCTTTTATACACAAATAATTAAGTTAAGCACCCCCCCCGTTTTTTTACAACCTCGCACATTACAAGTTTGTTGTCGTCAAAACAGTGTAATATACCCATGATATTGCTATATTTTCTGGAGAAGTGATATTATGGTCACATAAAAACATAACAATCATGCCGTTTTCAATATTTTATTCTGAATAATTTAAGGTGAAATTTTTTGGGAATTTTAGGCATATTTTCACCTCAATTTAAGTATGGAGCTATAGGTCCATCACGGACAGTGTGGATGACGTTTATGTTTTCTAACGTACAGTCATTGTTCTGAGAAGACCTCTAGCGATCTTTGCGTCAATCCCATCTTCATGGATGACAACGCCAGGCCTCACCGTGCGAGACGCGTCCGAGCCTTGCTGGAGCAAGGTGCTGTGACAACCATCCCCTGGCCTGCGTACAGTCCTGACCTGAACCCCCCTCGAGCACGTTTGGGACATGTTGGGACGACAAATTGCGAAGATGGTCCCTCCAATAGCCAATCTGGATGAATTGGAACGTGCATTACATCGGGAATGGAACAACCTGCCACAGCAACGCATACGACGGCTTACAGGGTCTATGAGACGTAGGGTTGAGTCAGTGATCCGATCACGTGGGTCCTACACACGTTATTGACGCAAAGATCGCTAGAGGTCTTCTCAGAACAATGACTGTACGTTAGAAAACATAAACGTCATCCACACTGTCCGTGATGGACCTATAGCTCCATACTTAAATTGAGGTGAAAATATGCCTAAAATTCCCAAAAAATTTCACCTTAAATTATTCAGAATAAAATATTGAAAACGGCATGATTGTTATGTTTTTATGTGACCATAATATCACTTCTCCAGAAAATATAGCAATATCATGGGTATATTACACTGTTTTGACGACAACAAACTTGTAATGTGCGAGGTTGTAAAAAAACGGGGGGGGGGGGGGGTGCTTAACTTAATTCTTTGTGTATATTACAAGAGTACAGAAAATCAGTTATGTTCAGTCATAAAGAAACAAAACACAATAAAAATGGTCTCAAGGAAAAGTTATTATCAAATCATCATCATCAAGTGTGCATATGACATCATTAAAAACCCACTTTTCTTTAAAACATGTTAAATTCTTGTTCATTTTAAAAAACCGGTATTCTAGCTTTAGTCTTGCATTTACAAGAGCCTTAAGGGTGAGCAGTACATCATATGACGAGTCAGAAGCGTTTCCCATTTTTTTCTTCCTGGATTTATAAATTGCAAACTTGGCCTGGCCAATTAAAAAATTCATTAAAACCACATTTCTAAGGGAAGACGGTCCTAAAACACCATAAATAAAAACATTGTGATTGAAGAGGGAACCAAGCTTCACAAAGCGTTCCTGAAGGAATGTAAAAAGAGGTTGCAATCGTTCACACTCAAGGTATATATGCGGTAGGGTTTCAATGGATGCACAGAAAGGGCATAGATTAGAGTTAGCAGGAGAAAACCGGTTCAGTAAAACATTATAAGGTAAAATCCAGTGTACAAGTTTCCATTGAATATCTCCAACATACTTTGGAGTAGGCAAGAGATAAAAACTTCGCCAATTGGGGCAATTGGGTGGTATTGGGGGTAAAACATCCCGCCATCGAAGCCTCGGGTGCTCAGAAAATGTTTTTGCGTATAAAATTTTAACGTACGCGTTGTACAAAGTTTTCTTTGGAAAAGCGGGAAGGGATAGTGCAGTATCATCAGGGCTGTTCAGGCCAGGGGACAGATTATGTGGCGGGTTGAAGACTAGGAGTTTGGGGAAGTCACCCGCTGTTTCCTCGGGGGAAGGGCCAAGTTCCTCGCAGGTATTACGATACGTTGTGGATATCCCTTGAAGGAACCGAGAGATGATCCTGACAGATTTTATTCCGGTTTTTTGTGCCACAGCGGCAGCACTCAGCCGGCAGCTCCCAGACTCTGTCATGAGGTCTTTCACTCGCAGCAGCTTGGCATCAACAAAACGTTGAACGAGTTCCATATTATTCAAGCTGTTTTCCAGGAAGGGGTTGTAGCATAGGGGCTCATTCAACAACATTTCCATGTTGTATGTTGCCAATTCACGGGAAAAGGACAGGGCTTGCCAGGCGTTCATCACCCCTTGGTAAAAGGTGGGCAGCAAGGATGAATCGATTTGATGAGGGTTCATCAAGAAAAGTTCTCGGTCGTAACCCAGCTTGCATGTAAGCTGTAATATGCAGTTAGCCAGAGGCCTCCAGAGTAGGGCTTCATCTCCATATACAAGTTGGCGCACGATATGAAGCCGGAAGACCATAATCCGGCTGCGGATATCAATAAGACCTTGGCCACCTTCAGTGAGTGGTAAGTATGCCACGGGGGGTTGGAGCCAGTGTTTCCCGCTCCAGAAAAAGTCGACAATGCTCTTTTGCAGTGTAATAAGAAGGCTCCCGGGCAGTTGTAGGCATACCATCTTATGCCATAGCATAGAGGCGACAAGATTGTTAATGACGAGAGTTCTTCCGCGGTACGAAAGTTGAAAAAGAAGTCCTTTCCAGCGGGCCAGTTTTGCCATTACCTTGTCCGGTAATCCCACCCAGTTCTGCTGCTCAAAGGTGTTGTCTCCGAGGAAAATACCGAGGTATTTAATGCCACTTTTCTGCCAGTTCACTCCTCCTGGTAGGACAATTGGCGGGCAATCTCCAGGTCCTATCCAAAGGGCTTCACTCTTCTTCCAGTTTACCTGGCCTGAACAAGCCTGACAATATGTTTTTAGTGCCTGAGCCACCGCAGTGACGTCAGCACTATTTTTTATATAAATACAGACATCATCTGCATAGGCAGAGACTTTTAGCGGTGTGGTAAGAATTGATCCAGTGAAGCCAGAAATGTGCGTACGTAATTGGAGCAGAAGAGGTTCGATGGCAAGAGAGTATAAAAGTCCAGATAGCGGGCAACCTTGCCGTACTCCCCGTTGTACAGCAATGGGGCTACACAATACTTGATTAATTTTAAGAACACTGGATATATTATAATACAAAAGTTTAACGTATGAGATAAAAATAGGTCCAAACCCAAAATTCTCTAAAACTCTAAAAAGGTACATGTGGTCAATACAGTCAAAGGCTTTTCCTTGGTCAATAAAAAACAGACCAACATTCATATTAAAATTGTTACAAAACCGAATGGTATCACGGATAAGAAAGATATTATTAAAAATAGTACGTCCAGGAATACAAAAGGATTGATGTTCTCCTATTAGTACATTCATAAAAGGTTTCATTCGATTAGACAAGGCTTTGGCTAAAATTTTATAATCCGTACATAAAACAGAAATAGGACGCCAGTTCTCTATAAGTTGAGTGTCCGCTTTCTTAGGAATTAAGGTGGTGACTGCTCTCCGGCAACTCCACGGCAGTTGTCCATCCTCTAAACATTCATTCAATACCCGCAGTAGGTGAGGTCCAATGGCGTCCCAAAAAAACTGGAAAAATTCACTAGTCAGCCCATCCAGTCCAGGGGCTTTATCAGGTTCCAAGGCCTTCAAGGCAGCGGTGAGCTCAGGTAACCTAAGAGGATCCTCCAACTGCTGTTTCTGATCCTCCGCCAATGTTGGAAGGTTAGAAACAAGTTCCGATATTGCATCCTGGTTAATGTCATGCCGCATAAACCGTTGTTTAAAATGTTTCCGGGCACATTCCCTGATTCTGCCATCTTCATAAAGGAGTTCCCCATCATGGAGCAAGCGTGTAATCATTGACGAAGAGGCCCCCCTTTTAAGGCTGAAGAAGAATTTGGTTGGAGCATCAAGGTCGTGTATGTACCTCATCTTCAGGCGCAATAAAGCATTTTGTGCTCGCCTTTCGGATATGGAATTCAGTAAGGCCGTTTTTCCATGGATTTGTTGCCTCATTCCCTGGTAGCTCACACTTGCGGTTCCCTGAAGCTGTTCCTGTAATTCCAGGATTTCATCTTCAAGTAAGGTTGTGGTTTTTCTTTCCTCTTGAACACCATACGCACGATATTGTTGGCAGAACAGTCTGATGTGCGTTTTGGCATTATCCCACCATTGTCTGAGGTTTGAGAAATTCCCTTGGGAGGCAACCAGAATGTTCCAAATTTCTGGAAAAATGTCCTTTAAGGTACTATCATCAAGTAAGTTGTTATTAAATTTCCACAAAGCACTCTTGTGTTTCGGGCAGGGGGCAGAAATTTTGAGAAATGTTGCGCTGTGGTCCGAGAATCCTGATGGGCAAATTTTGGATGACAGAACGAGGCGTTCAAGTGGAGGATTAATATAAAACTTGTCCAAGCGAGCAAGTACAATATTACCCTGAATGCATCGACACCATGTGTATTGCCTGATTGATGGGTGCTGTACCCGCCATATATCTGTCAAATTCATTTGTTTTAAAAATTTGGTGAGAGGGATTGTGGAGGCAGGATGGGGCTCTGCACTGTTCCTGTCTAGTTGGGGTTGGAGGGTGCAGTTAAAATCTCCACCAATACAAACATGATTGTCTTGGTTTTTTAGGGCGTTTTGACTGTCGAGGGACGTTAGGTGTGTCCCAAGGTCATTAAAAAAAACTCGCCGAGCTACAGGCGTACTTGGGGCATAGATATTAAAAATAGTATAGAATTTTCCACAGTAGTGGAATTCTAGGGATGCTAGGGATCCCTTGTGTATTTCGTCGAATTTAAGCGATGAAGGCGAAAAGGAGGGGCTAAGAATTATTGCGACACCGCCTTTGCGGGAGTCACCGTTACTAAAGAAGGACAGGCCGGGGAAGAGCCTACACCACTCTGCGACACAGCAGTCGTTGGCATGGGTCTCTTGTAAGAGGGCAATGTCAACTTTCTTCTGTAATAAAAAATCCCTTACTTGAACTTTACGGACAGAGCTACATCCTCCGTTAATATTCAGGCTACAAATGGAAAAACTCATTACAGCTATAAGGAGGAGTGACCACCACTCAATTTTTTGATAGCAGTTCATTCTTAGCTTTTTGCAACCACTTCTTTAAACGGTGACGTTGGGAGGAATTGAAATTAAAAACGTGGGGCCGTTTTACCATCAGTTTAGCGGAATGTATAAAATCAGGTAGCTCCGGAAAAAAGGTTTCTATTACAACATTCCTTTTTCGGAATGTGTCCTTAAGAAACCTTTTTATCTCGGAGGGAGGGATTGGAGGGATTTCTTCTTTCTTAAGGCTACCACATTCACTAACAGAGTCATCTATATCAGATGGCTCAGATGGTGTGTCACACTGGTTTTCATCATTTATCTCCTCACCGTCATCACATCCCTCCACGTTATCGGATGGGGCATAGTCCATAGAGGGAGGGGACGGGGAGGGAGAGAAATGAGCCATCTTCAGGGGAGGGGGGGGGGGGGGTACTAATTTTTGCGGTTCAACCATATCAGTTTCTAGGTCAGTAGACAAGGGCGAGGATTCATCCACATCTATGTCCTCCAATACCGAGAAACGATTTTCTGTGACGAGGGACAAATCTAGGCCAGAGAGGAGGGGCTGTCGGTTTTCAGTTGTAGGTTTTTAAAAGAGATGACCGTTTTCATCTGTTGTTTGCAGATGTCTTTTTCCTTTTGGGCAGACTAATTGAAACTCGTCCTGGTTAGTGGGAAGAGATTGCAAGGGTTTGGGGGGAGGGGGTGGGAGGGAGGACGTGATCATCGGGAGGGGATTCCCATCGGCTACCACGGCGGGAGAGGTAGGATCGGTTATAGCAGGCAACAAGCTGTGATTGGACGATGTCGCCTGGGGGGTGAGATCTATCGTTAACAGGAGATGGCTGCAATTAGATCCTTCAGTAGAGGGAGGGGCCCCTGTTTCAAGGGGAGGGGAAGGGGGTACGGTGGGGGGGTTTGGATTGGTGGTAAGAGGGCTTGGGTCGGTGGTGGACAGATTGGGATCAGTGGTGGTAAGGCTTGGGTCGATGGTGGGAAGGTTCGGGTCGGTGGTGGGAGGGCTTGGTTCGGCGGCGGGAGGGCTTGGTTCGGTGGTGGGAAGGTTTGTTTCGGTGGTGGGAAGGCTTGGGTCGGTGGTGGGAAGGCTTGGGTCGGTGGTGGAAGGGTTTGGATCGGTGGTGGGAAGATGGGGGGGTTGCTTATTCCCGGTTCGGAGGGGAGGTTGCACTTGTGGAGAATTCTCTTTTCGGGGGCAGTCATGCTTAACATGCCCAAATTGTCCGCAGCCAAAACATTTTAGAACGTTGGTGGACACGTACACTGTATATTCGTTCTGTTGATGTTTTAATTTTATAATAAGGTTTAAATCCTTCTGGGAATTTTTTAAAATCATAAACACTTGCCGCCGGAATGAAACCACGTGCCTTAAATCGTTGTTTCGTGACCCGAAGGGAATCATGGAGATACGAGACACGATGGTACCGTATCGGGACAATTCTTTAATTAGTACATCGTCGGATACAAATGGGGGGCAATTTGATATCACGACTTTTATCGCTGGGCTATCTAGTGGGGAAATCATTACAAATAAATCTGGGTCGATTGTCAAACCCTGTTCGACAATTTGTGGGACACAATCCACGTCGGACAAAAAAATAACGATCCGCTTGTTCATCCGCGAAGTGGCAACAACCTTGTCGATCCCGACAACACGACCGGTTGCGAGGACAACGTCCTCGACACTAACCTCACGTTCCGGAGGTACACAAAAGAACCCGTGCTTACGGGTCAGGCTCTGAAAGGCCGTAAATCGAGATAGTGCAGCTGCCATGCTGGAACAGCTGCACTTACAACCCCTCCCCAACTCGGGGAGGGTGAATATATAATACAATCTTCCCTACCCGAACTCCGGGAATGGGAATCAATCAGACCTCTCCGATTTCCCTAACTTCGGAAAAGGGAGGCAACAAAACAAACTGAAGGAAAGATAAACGAAAGGAAAAAAAGGAAATAGAGGTTTAAGATTAAGGAGCAAACACCGATCGGGTGACGCCCAAAAACGGCGAACCCTTAACAGCGATCACGCTGTGCTCTCCGACTCTCTCTCCCGTCTCAACGTATATGGGAATCACCAGGAAGACTCCACGAACAGGCACAAGGACACAGAGGGGGGAAAACGGGGGGGGGGGGGGAGGGATGGAGCAACAACACAGAGCACTCACAGACCTCCACAAGCAGACGCCATGACAGTACAACCAGCATACAAACGGCCAGCAGGTGGTGACAGAGAGAGAGAGATATTTTAGATATTTTTTATTTTTTATTTTTTTTATTGGTGATCCCAATGCGATCCAAATGGACAGACCAGGAGATAAACCTCACACAACCAGTAGCCGGGAGCGACAGAGCATCCGTGTCCTTCCCAACCGTGTTCTTTTCTGAATGCACCATGTAACACGTCACCATGTTCACTGCTGGAGGAATGTTTGTGAACACATTACATCACAACACTTTTCCGATATGTTTTCCTTGATGAACTTGGGGACTTGTGAGCCACTCCAGAGGTGTTGGAAAAAGGCCGATCGTAATGGGCAGGTGCTCCATCTTGGAGGTGCTCCATCTTGGAGGTACGCCATCTTGCAGGCACGCAATGTTGCAGGTTATCCATCTTGCAGGTCATCCATCTTGCAGGTGCCCCATCTTGTAGGTTCTCCATCTTACAGATGCTCTATCTGTATGACGCTTTGGAGTTGCAAGCTTTCTGGGGCTACAGCTGTGATCCGTTCACTCATTTACCCCCGGGTCGAGCTGTAACCCCCCCCCCCCCCCCACAAATTTGGAGAGAGAGGGGGGGAGAGAGAGAGAGAGAGAGAGAGAGAGAGAGAGAGAGAGAGACAGAGAGAGACAGAGAGAGAGAAAGATTATCCCAGGTCTTATTCAAAATCTTAATCTTATCTTAGTCTTATTCTTATCCAAAAAAACTATTTCCTTCCCAGGTCTTATTCGTTTATTTGTTCTTTTTGTTCGTTCGTTCTTCGTTCGCGATCACGCGGTTAGAAATGTATAATCTCTCCCCTGAACAACTATTTTCTCTCATATATTATAACACCCTTTTCTTCTTTTCCTACAAAAGGATGCTTTCGTCTTGCTCACCAAATCTATTCATTCCAAAAAATATATATAATACCATCTCTTACAGTTCCTCCTTTCTACATTCCCTAAACTATCCAGAACTCCATCCCTCCTCCAGTGTCCTCAAACGTATTTTTGACTCGAAGGTCTCAAACTCATTTTGCAAAAAATGTTCGTTTCCCATGAATCGTACACTTTTCAAAATCCAATCTCACCCCTCCCCTCCAAATCCTCCCCATCACCCATCCCTTTCAAATCTCCCCCCTTGCCCCTTCCCTCCCCTCCCTCCTAAACTCCCCCCACACCCCTCCCCTCCGAGACTCTCCCTCGCTCCTCCCCTCCTAGACTCCCCTCTCACCCCTCCTCCTCAAAGCATCCTCCCTGCTTCTTCCTCCTTCCAACTTTCACCTTCATCTCCCCAAACCTTCTGCCTTGCTCTTCCCCCTCCTCAAATAACACCTCACTGTGCCTCACCCAATCTCCATCAAGCATTTTGTCTGCCCCATTCTTCCCTTTCTCCAAGCTATTCTGAAATCTCTGACACACCTTCAACAGCTCTCCCTACCTCTTCCTCCTCTTCCACATCTTACCCTACCCCTCCCCCCCCCTGTTCTGGACCCGATGCTCCCCCTTCCTCTTCATTAACGGTATGGACCTCAAACATCCGGGGCCTTCGCTCAAACTTGACTGACCTCTCCATACAGGTTGCTTCTGACAAACCAGATGTGATCTGCTTAACAGAAACTTTCCTCCTTCATGATGTCTCTGATGCCTTGGTATCTCTCCCAGGTTACTCCCTCCTCCGGTATGATAGACCTGAGCCTCGTCCTGGAGGTGGGGTTGCTATCTTTATAAAAAAACTCTTCCTCACTCGCCCTCCACTGCCCTCTCTCCACCTCACCCCCAGGAATACCTTTGGCTACGGCTTCCCCTTCGCTCCCACCTTTTGTTCATATGTGTGTTGTACCGTCCACCAATCAGCGATGACTCCATCTACATCTCACTGTCTGATAATATGGACCAACTTCTATCTACCCATCCCAACTCTCTCTTCCTCATATGTGGTGATTTCAATTGTCACCATGCCAGTTGGCTGGGTGTGGGTACCTCTCTCACCAGCCATGGCTCTTCAGCAAAGGACTTCTGCGACTCACTGGGACTGACACAATCTGTCAATTTCCCGACCCGGATCTCAGTCAACGGAGCATCTTCTCTTCTGGATTTGGTTATGACAAACTTCCCTAAAAATGTCTGCTGCTCTTCTTCTGCTCCAATCGGCTCATCTGATCATGTGCTTGTCAAAGTGGACATCTCTCTGACCATTCTCAGAGAGCCTCCTCAGCGTTGACGAGTCTGGCATTTCACTCAGGCCAACTGGCACGGTCTTCAAGCAGCCATCAATCATCTGGACTGGTCTCCCATCTCTACCGCCTCTGACATCAACTCATCCTGGGAATTCTTTCAAAGTAAATTGCTCTCTCTCATGCACAGATTTATACCATCTCGTCTTCAGTTGTCATACCCTTCCTCCCGTCCATGGTACACGGAATCTTGTGGTGAGGCTGTTGCCCTGAAACAACTTGCTTTCGTCTCCTGGAAAGCAAATCCAACGGAAGGAAATCTCATTTCCTTTCACAAAGCCCGAAACAAGTGTGTGTCCACCCTCAGGAGAGCCAGGAAACAATATCTCACCATTCTCAAGACCGAACTCTCTTATCTGTCTCCCTCTTCCAAATCCTGGTGGCGCCTGGTCAAATCTGTTTGCTGGTGTTTGTTCCCCCTCCATCCCCTCCCTCACCTCAAACGGCTTAACGGCTGACTCCGCACGTGAAAAAGCTGAATGCCTCAACTCTGTGTTTGCCTCTAAATCTTGTGTCCCAAACCCATCCCTCTCTGTACCCACCGTACCCAGTCGTACCCAGCTGCTCCTGGACTCTGTGTCCTTTCCTCCTGACAAGGTGGAAAAGTTTCTGGCAACCCTCGACTCTGATTCTGCAACTGGTCCTGACGGCATCAGCCCACGGGTCCTAAAATCATGTTCTTCTGCACTTTCACTCCCTCTTTCTGTTCTCTTCACCCTCTCTTTTGCTCAAGGTCATCTGCCATCTGCTTGGAAATCAGCCAACATCACCGCTTTGCACAAAAAAGGTGCAAAAACAGATCCCAGCAACTACA
>NC_136274.1:16904297-16936797 GCF_964187855.1 Myxine glutinosa
TCTATGACTACTCACAATTATATCTCGGAGTTCTACGGACAGTTCCTTGGACTTCATGTTTGAGTTTCTGCTCTGACATGCACTGTCAACTGTGGGACCTTATATAGAAAGGTGTGTTTCTTTCTAAATCATGTCCAATCAATTAAATTGGCCACAGGTGGACTTCAATCAAGTTGAAGAGACGTCGCAAGGACGATCAATGGAAATTGGATCGATCTGAGCTCAATTTGGAATGTCATAGCAAAGGGGTTGAATGCATATTACCTCGACATTTCAGCTTTTCATTTTAAATACTTTTGTGAAAATGTCAAAATAAATCCCACCTTGACATTATGGGGTATTTTCAGTAGATCAGTAACAAAAAAAATCTCTATTCAATCCATTTTACAAACAGACAAACATGGGTGAATAACCTCCATAAACCTTCGGTTGCAGAGGTAACAAAAGGCGGAAAGGATTGAAAATCAACTGAAAGTAATTTTTTTCATGGAACAAGCGGCAGAACCAGAAAAGGGTCTTTGGTTTGTCTTGCTCATCTAGGTGTGCTCAGTTACTAATCAGCTTGCTATCGCTTGCCAAGCCAGCCGGTCCTTACCAACGGGTTTCTTGAAGTGCTTCAGCCACCTGGTGAGCACTTTACAATCAACTTTTTGTTCTTCCACGAGTCTCGTTTATGCATACAAAAACAAATAAACAAAGAAAGACGTCGTGCAGAGCATGATACTTCGGTCAATCATAGCTCAGGTCAATCGGATGAAAATTGATGATTTATCAGATGAAAATTGAGGATTTTGAAGTTTGACCTTGACTTGACCTGACTTTTTGACCTCAAAAATAGTTGTTTTTCCCAATTCAGTGATGCACTATGTAATTGAATTGCTGTTTAATAGTCAAGTTAATCGTATTATAAGTGACGATTTTCCTGATGAAAATTGATGATTTTTTTTAATTTTTTTTTGTATACAAGATCGAGGCTCGTGAAAGAGCTAAAAGGTGTGCTCAGTGTAAAAGGTGTCCTCACCACCAATTTTGAAGTTTGACCTCGAGTTGACATTTGGCCTCAAAAATGGTTCTTTTCCCAATTAAGCGATGCACTATGTAATTGAATTGCTGTTTAATAGTCAAGTTAATCGTATTAAAAGTGACGATTTTCCTGATGAAAATTGATGATTTTTGAAGTTTGACCTTGAGTTGACATTTGACCTTTTGACCTCAAAATGGTTGTTTTCCCAATTTAGAGACTCAGACAGACAGACAGACCAAACTGACAAAAAGACAAACAGACAGAATAATGCACAAGATCAACCAATTATACCTTTGGAAAAGCTTCGATTTTGTAAGTTATAGAAAACTTCGCAATGAACACACCCATGAAAGTGCTGGGTTGTGTTCATTACCAATCAGCTATTCCTATTCCTAGTAGATGTACCTAGTTCTAGTAGATGTATCTAGTCCTAGTAGATGTAACTAGTCCTAGTAGATGTATCCAGTCCTAGTAGATGTAACTAGTCCTCGTGTAGCCTTTATTAACTCACAGCAACATTGAATGGAGTCGATGTATTTTCATGTGTTTTTGGGGGTAAATGTTGCTTTGGGCCCAAATACTTTTTGTACCCAGGGCCCCAAAAAATGTTAATCCGCCTCTGCGTTATTTGTATTTCTGTCAAAGCCAGCGACAAATTGAAAATTAACAGTGGGATGATTTACCTTACAATCAAATTCATATTTGTTTATTTTTCCTATAGTTTGGTTACAAACACTTTTCTCTCCCCATCAAAAATTACCAAGAATGGTGTTCTGATGCCATTTGGTTTCAATATCATACAATAGCAACCGTTCTGCGTTTTCATTGGTGGACTATAGAAAAAAAATATGCATTTCCTAAAGACATTCCCAAAAGTTTAAGCACCGAATGTAGCCAGTAATGCGAGTTTTGTTGAAGTTTGGTCAAACATATAACATGTAAAAAAAAATCACTTAATGTGACTGTCTAAATAATGAAAGAAAAGCAAGGGGCGCAAAGGAAAGATAAGGTCGTTTTCATCTGTCCTCTCCGCACCGCTCTCCCTTCGTACGTGCTCTGCGTACACGATCGTGACGGATTTGTGAGGTCCTGTTCCCTTGACACAAGTTTAGCAAGGAAGCAAAGCCAACTGTCGTGCATGCTAATTAGAGAACCACTCGAACAGCATCCCACGTGGAAAGAGCCCGTTGTGCTGACTATGACATCATACATTTCTCTGACATTCGTGCTCATCGTGCTGGCCAGGCACGTCGCACTGTGAGCCTCAACGTAGCAGGATCATACATGTGTCGCTGTCCGTCGCTTGTGTCCCTCACTGTGCCTCATAAATATTTCAAGGGCTTGATACTTGGTAGGCAGGGCTCGGTCTACAAGCGTCACAGAGTGTGACGTCCCTCCGATGTTGGTCTCCTGGCATTTGTTTGTGGATGTAAAATATCCCACAATTCGTCTTTCGCAATGAGTACCCTGAACAAACAACAAATTGTTGCCCAAATCAGCGCCAGTCGAATGTGAGTCATGGCCAGGAGGTTTTGAAAAAGCTTGTGCCAAATGCCTCCCATAAAAGGTGGGAATAATTGGGGCAGTCAAAAGTTGTAGTCGTAGACGCTCATCGTGAACAATACCAACTTCTTGCTCAAGACGACTCAAAAAATGAATGAATCAGCAGACACGCATTTCAAATGATTCGATTCCCCACAGACAGTTTGATTATGAAGTCAGGACCAAATAGAGTTGAACAATTTCCCATTCCATCTGCCAAAAGCCATTTTTATATATTTCCCTTGGTCTAATTTATTCAGGTTGACAGCCAGCCAGCACATTTAGTACTTATTCAATAAAAACACGCACTGCACAATTTGTGTTGCCTAGTTTTAAATTCTCGCTTCAAGATGCACCGAGCAAAGCAATCATCTCTCTTTTACGACCACCATTGTACTGGCAGTATGGCCTAGATGGCCGAGGCTAGAGGTATGCGCAGTCACCTCTGAGGCTCGCGCTCACGTCGCCCGAGCTTAAATCTCTCAATAAACTGTCATCCCAGTGTTTCGCGTGAAACTGGGTGTCCCATATACGAGAATTGTTGGTGGACATTAAAGGTCCCACTGTGTCCTTCACGAAGAGTAGGCGAGCTATCCCCGTCACCTTGGAACAAATTACAAAATTTCTGCCCTAACCGAGAGGCCATTGCATCAGCGGCCCAGCCATGGCCTCACCCAATGGTGCTACCCTGCAGTCTTGTGCTGCAAACGAAATAAAATTAATGGCCACAAATATTTGCTGTAATCACTTGGACGTGTTTCAATAATCTTTGAAATCATCATGAACATCTGGATTTAAGTATATTTAATGCAGAACAGATCTTTATCGAGTAACACACAATGTAAAATAGCTATATTTGCCCTCTTTTTGGAAAAATCCAACTTCCGCCGCCTGATGTTGCACCACCATTTCATGGTGGGCCGACAAGTAGCTCACAGCTTTGGCTCTGAGTGAAATAAAGAGTGCAACACAATTAATATTTTTAAAGTCCATGAAATAATTTAAATTGAGAGATTACCTTAAACTTTTCCCGGCAATAGGGACTCGTACTTTTTTTTTTCTGGTATGACACAAGACGATACGAGTCATGGATGTTCCGTTTGATTATCCGTCACGGGAATTATGTTTTTCCTCTCCTTGGAGATGATTTTATGGTCAGTCTCATTGATAGCTGATGTACTGTGAAATCTCCATGATGAGATACACTGTAGTTGACTTGGGGCTTGCTAGGATGGTTTACATCATCCTAACGGAAGTGTCCACTCTCTCCCAGCCAAATATCATTCTTCGTTGAAACTCCATCATCGCCTTCCTCTGGGAAATGATACTCTGAAACTGAGCAACGAGACTGTTCCTGAGAAACTGTGCCGTGTTTGTTGACGATAATCGCCGTTATGCAAATCGTACGCAGGTGTGAACAAGTAGGCTCAAGTCTGAAGTGCCCATAATGGAGTGGTCCACTCTGTGGCCTCGTGAGATTATATCACGAAAAGCAGGACCCAAGCTCGCATCCACAGCAAGCTAACGTAAACAGAAGACATTAATTTTTAATAAAGTGTATCCAAGCTATGTAGCAGAGTTTTCACAACTAATGTGATCACTAATATAACAGTACATCACTAATATAACATTCACAGTACATCACTAATATAACAGGTTAACTTTCAATATTCACCCTGATCTCATTTTCAAGTGCACTTCATCTTCATTATCTGAGATAAATGACTCTTGGGTGACAATAAAGTACAAAACCCTGCACTTTTTAAGGGTCGACTGTGAGTGATGATATCACCATTCACCATAAGCAAAAACAAAAGGCACCGCACAACTGACATCATGCATCAACATTCATGGTAATTATTTGTAAAATGTCAGAATTTATCACAGATAAAGCAATTTATAAGAACACAGTCGTGGCCAAAAATATTGGCACCGTTGCACTTTTTTCAAATCGCTCACAATTTTCTCTAAAAAAAGTTGAAATTGACAAAAGTATTTGGTCTCCACACTTCTTTATTTCACTGTTAATATTGCAGAAGCTTTGTTTTTGATTCAGAACTTAATATATCCTTTTAAATCAGAAAATAAAAATAAATGGCATTGACAAAATTATTGACACCCAACACTTAATATTTGCTAGCACAGAGTTTGGACAAAATAACTGCAGTGAAGCTCCTCCTATAGCCATGAATGAGCTTCCGACACATCTCTACTGGCAGTTTGGCCCACTCTTCTTGTGAAAACTGCTCCAGTTCTCCCAGATTTGAAGGGTGCCTTCTCCCAACTGCTATTTTCAGATCTCCGCACAGGTGTTCAATGGGATTTAGATCTGACTCATTGCTGGCCACTTCAGAATAGTCCAGCGTTTTGTCTTGAACCACTCCTGGGTGCTTTTTGAAGTGCTTGGGGTCATTGTCCTGCTGCAAGACCCATGACCTTTGATGGAGACCCAGCTTTCTGACACTGGGTTGAACATTTCGCTCCAAAATACCTTGGTAATCTCCTGATTTCATAAGGCCATGCACACATTCAAGGCACACAGTGCCAGAGGCATCATGGAGTGAGATTATTAAAAACGTTGGACGTTTTTAAGTGATATATATATATATATATATCTTTTTGCAATCTTTTATATTATTTAAAGAAGAGTAGTACTGCAGGTATTTTTTTTACATTTACCAAATAAACTTTTTTTTTAAATCCAACTGTATGGTTGTTATGAAGTTAAACAGCATCAATGTCACAATTAAGATAAGGCATGTAATAATGCTTTAAAGATTCCTTGGCTTTAGTAACTTTGGCAGCTGAACAACACTCACCCAAAACAAATAAAACTCGTGTTATGTGCATCGTCCCTCGTTAGATGGATGCTGTACCTTCGATTGAAATACTTTTCTATTTTCCCAAAAAAAATCTTCTACACCAAAGTCCACATAGATGCAGAGACTTATTGTGGTATATTATCTCGTGCGTCCATGATTGACTGTGATGTGGATGATGTCTGTCCTGGTCCATCTCATCACTATAGTTACTGAACAAAGGCTGGCCGCCAGGGCATAGGATTACAAGCTTTCGGAGCAAAGAGATTTCTAGGGTAATTCAAATAATTATATTATAGCCATGTCCATTGGTTTGGATGGACCAATGCATGTCATTTGAAGTCCAAAGCTTTCTCAGTATTGCAATTGTTTTGAGATTTTTCTGAAGAAGGTTTGTTGCTGCCTGTTATAGCCAAAGCCTTTCTTCAGTCCATTTATGCATAGACAGTCTAATACAAGTTTGAATCTCCAATATAATTTCAGTTGGATAAGTGCACCTGGACCTGAATGCAAAGTGCAGTGATAAAAACCTGAAAACAATCTTTGTTCGGGGATATTATGTGAGGGGCATTCAAAAAGTTCTCGCAATGGGTTATTCTTTGGCATCCTAGAACCACGGCTTTTGAATCATTGCGCACTTCACTGCGGGGTTTAACTAATCCTAATCCTATCCCTAACCCTAACCCTATCCCTAACCCTAACCCTATCCCTAACCCTAACCCTAACCCTTCCGGTTGCAGGTCTCAGCACGTTGGACGTTGGCTCGGGCCGTGCCTCCTTGCAGTTCATCAAAGCTCAGTTTTCTGCACTTCGGCTTTCTGTTGTCCTTGCAGCCCTGTGTTGTTAACTGTGCCACGGAAGGTGGTTGAAGGTTATGTTTTCACCCCTGTCTGTTTGTTTGTGAACAGCATATCTCAAAAAATTTAGTGGACTGGTTATGTGTGTGTTAAGAACGAAATGATTCGATTTTGGTAAAGATCCGGATCTGATCATTTTTTAAAGCGATTCTTCACCATTGATAGGGCAAAAAACGATACGTAACAAGATATCTCAAAACGTTATCGACGGATTTGGATGAAACTTGGTGGACAGGTTGTGTGTGTGACGAGGACTAATCAATTCGATTTTGGTGAAGATTCGAATCCGGATTTGGATATGAAAATTATTTAATTTTTTAAGCGATTCTTTTTTTTTTAAAGTTATGACTATTTTTAAGTGATGAATGATATGGTCAAAAATTATATATATATATATATATATATATATATATATATATATATGTATATATATATATATATATTATAGGATGGCCTAGATGGCCGAGGCTAGAGGTATGTACCTCTGAGGCTCGCGCTCACACACACACACACACACACACACACACACACACATATATATATATATATATATATATATATATATATATATGATAGGATGGCCTAGATGGCCGAGGCTGGAGGTGTGTACCTCTGAGGCTCGCGCTCACACACACACACACACACACATATATATATATATATCATTCTTCACTTTAAAATAATCACTTTAAAAATTAAACAATTAAATTATTCAATAATTTTTTTAAAGGAAAAAAATATATATATATTTTAACTTATATGTACATTGTACATATATATATATATATATATATATATATATATATATATATATATGTATATATATATATATATATACAACATGATATTTATATAACATGATATTTCAATATGATATTTTGGTTCAGGTCCGACCTATCAGTGGGATACAAATCGTAAACTCTTCAGCTTGGCAGAGGTGTGCACTCTACCGAGTACTCTTCTCATTGGTTGTGTTTTTGTCCAAATTTCCATTGTTTCACCAGACCTTGTTGTGTATTGTCAAATTTGTGTCCCAGTGATTGTCTGGCCCTACACCCCAAGGCCTCAGCTAGTGGGCATGCCAATTCTGTCTCTGCTCGGATACTGCATACCTCATTCCGATTTCTTCAACCTAAGTGTTCTCCTTCCACACTTGTCAACTTTATGTTATTTCTGCACTTCAAAAAGAGAAATTCACTCCAACAAATCATGAACTCATTCTGCTGATTTCCTTCCTTCGTTCATTCTTTTTTCTCCCTTACATTCTCAATACCTCCCGATTGAACTAACATTCCTCCACATTGAATTCATTCTTACAGTTTCAATAACAGTTTACAACGCTTCATTTGCATTGTTTCTCTGTGAGGAACACCCCACTTCCTTATCTTGATCTATATTGGTCTTCTTCTTCTTCTTCTTCTTCAGATGATGTCCTTCCAAAACCTGTCTGCACCAAAAACACTCGGTCCATCAAATGCTAACCCAATACCTAAATCATCATTTTCCTCCACGCCTTCAATAACCCTTCATTTTCCCCCCACTCGTGATGAAAGCAGGGGTTGAACTGCAGAAGTTCTGAAAAAAGGAAAATGACTCCTTTCTTCTGGGCATGCTCCCCTGTAAATTTTTGAAAACTTTATGTCAAAATATGCATTTTGGGGGTGATCTTGTCCAAATTGTAACAAAAAAAACAATGCAAATAAAAAAGTGATTTAGGGAGGAATTCTTTTATTATTATTATTATTATTATTATTATATATATATTTTTTGTATACTGAATCGAGGCTCGTGAAAGAGCTAACATTTATTTCACAAACAAATCAACCAGACAAACAAAATATATAAAAAGAGGGAGCGGAAGACAAGATGGGGAGAGAAGGGGAAGCACACAAACACAACATTTGAGAGCAGGAAGAAGTGTGGGAGGGAGAGGGCTTGGGGGGAGGAGGCGTGGGAAGGGGAGGGGGGGGGGGGGAGAGGTATAAAACACAAGGGGACCGAAATTAGCAGGGATAGAAAAGATCAAGGTTTTGGATGGGGGAAGATAAGAGATGGTGGTGAACAGCTGTTTTAAAGACCTGGGGGGAGGAGTGGGATTGAAGAGAGTGAGGGAGTTTGTTCCAGAGGCGGGAGAAAAGAGGAATGAAGGAGTGAAGGTGAGCAGAAAGTCTTGATTTTGGCAGTTTAACCATAAGAGGGTTGCAGGCAGATCTTCTGCGACCTATAGGAATATTTGGGGGACAGAGCCCAGAGAGAGCTGAGGGGGCAAGGCCGGAGAGGAGTCGGTAGAAGACAGAAAGACCACCAACCTGCCTGCGGTGAATGAGTGAAAGGCCCTTGGAGTTAGCTTCATCGCGGGAGATTCCAATGATTCTGAACGCTTTGGTTTCAACTGCGTGAAGACGAGCTAGGTGTGAGGCAGGAGCACCAGCCCAGAGGGGACAGCAGTATTCCATTGAGCTGCGGATGAAAGCCTTGTAAGTGGTGAGGAGCTCAGGTGTACCAAGGAAGGAACACCTGAACATCCATTGAACACCTGAACATTGAACACTTGAACACACCTGAACATTTCACCTGAAAATCCATTGCTGGGAAGTTTATTTTCAGTTTGTATCTTAAAATAAATGAATACTGAATACCACATACCTTATCCCGGACTTTTGATACACTGCTGGGCCCGTTGGTCCAAATTTTCATTGTTTTTCACAGACTTGGAGTATACCTGTCTGCTGTACTGATTGATCATTAGCTAACCTTTACCAAACCAGATGTGCTTGGGCCAGGGCGTGGTTTATTCTTCGTTATTATTAATATTGCCAAATGATACTACCATTATTATTGTTGTTAATATTATTAGTATTAATTGATAAATGCTTTGTTACAATGTTATCATTGTTTTTTAAAATAATTATAATGCCATGCCATGGAAGGACCTATTGAGCTGCAACTTAACATGGCGCGTGTTTAGAAACATGGGAATTCTTCTGGATTCTTTGTAGTTAATTATCATAATCAACTCAGGAGACCATGACGATCATGTTGGTGTATCAGACTCCACATCAGAAAGCTCCAGTAGAACTCCACAAAAAAAAACATACACACCCGCACACACACACACACCATGTCATGCGCCATCATCATGCCATGCATCATGTAATGGAGGCCCTGAAATCACCCTTTGCTCCAGTGTAAACCAGACCATTCACTGCCCGATTATGTTTTTTGCTCCTTTATTAACTTAGTGGATAATGGACTCGATATTGGATTGCGAGTGTATTTTATTTATTACTTGCAATAATCGAAGATTTTTCAAGTACAGTACTTTGGTTCTTGGTCTTGTGCGTTATTCTGTCTGTTTGCATGTCAATTGCCTACAGGTCACAATTTTAAACTGATCTGTATGAAACTTCACCAAATGGTGGAGTTGGTCATAAGGAAGAAGCCTATTGATTTTAAGATCAAAAGGTCAAACTGTCGACATAGGCCAAAGGTCAACAACTTTGTCAGATTTCTAAAATCCTCAATTTTCATGTGAATGACTTGCAATCTGAAGACGATTTACATATCAGGTCACTGAATTGAATCGCCAATTATTTTTGAGGTCAACATGGGCCAAAAGGTTAACATAGGCCAAAGGTCAACAATTTAAGGTGGCATTTCTAAAATCCTCAATTTTCATCTGATTGACTTGAAATTTGTAGAGCATTTGCATATCAGGTCACTGAATTCAACCAGTAATTATTTTTGAGGTCAACATAGGCCAAAAGGTCAACGTTGGCCAAAGGTCACTGACTTGGGTGAATTTTCCAAAATCCTTAAATTTTCATCCGATTGACTTAAAGTTTCAACAGGATTTGCATATCCGGTCACTTAATTCAACCACCAATTATTTTAGAGGCCAACATCGGCCAAAAGGCCAACATTTAATTGGCCAAAGGTCAACAACTTATTTTAGGGATTTCGCAAGTGTCGTGCTAAGCACGACATATTTCTTGTTGATTTATCTGCCCGTTTTCATGTCCATCTTTATTTTGCCCCTGGTATTCTCCATTTTCATCGTTCTGTGCCTTCTTATAATGAACTGTTATTCTGTAAGAGCACATTTGGTGTGATGACCAGTTATTGCAGATTTACCACATAATAAAACATTTCGGCAACACTTTAATGGCATAGTCAAAGGGACGGTTAAATCGCTAATGCTCTCCAAAAAGAGACCGATGTAATTAACAATTCTAACCAACTACCCCCCCCCCCCCCCGACCCACCCCCCACCCCCCAACATGGGTCAGTAACACAAACCATGCCATGTGTACAAGGAAAAGTTAAAAGTCATATCGAACAAATGAATTTTAACATATTGATTTTATTTGCATTTATAACACTATAGTCCTTGTGCCTGTGAACAATGGACGCTAATTCCGTATTTACCGAGTTGTTAGGGTTTGGGTTAGGGTTAGAGTTGTTGTTAGGGTTAGGGTTAGGGTTGTTTGGGTTAGGGTTGTTGAGGTTAGGGTTAGGGTTAGGGTTAGGGTTAGGATCTGGCAGACAACTGATCACATCTGATCATGGTAACGCACTTGTAAGGTTTTGTGCCGAGCTAACTTCTTCGAGAATATCTCGTAAAAACTACCTTGGGAGTAATTGACATAATGGCTGTCATGCTCACCATTGCACCCTATCCGGATCCGGATGATATGGGTTGAGAAACGAATCAGCATATCGGAAGAGCACCTCAATTCCCAAAAATGGGTTTCCTGATGACGAAAATACGGAAACATCCGCACGGATCGTTACAAAAATACTTCGTTGCGTTACAAAAGTTACAAAAGAGTTCCGTGCTACACGGAACGAGTTTACCCATGTGTGTGTCTTCATGTATATAAATTGGGGACCCGATAAGAAGTCCAGTTTCCATGGGTTGCCTCCACCCTTCACATCCATTAACTGTAAAAATGGAGGAACTCAACCTCAGACATGACATCAGAGCAGTATCTCTGGACATATCTCAAGCATTTGATAGAGTCTGGCACACGCCTCACTCTCCAAACACTTTGCCTATGGCATCCAAGGCAACCTCCACACATGGCTTACTGACTTCCGGGTTTACAGTCTCTCTGTGATTGAAAGTTTGTGGCTGTATCCATCTTGTTCATCCCGTATCCTCCCATTGCCCTTTTTCTTCCCCAAATCTCTTACTCTCCCAATCTCCCTCTATTTTGTCCTTTAATCCTAAAGTTGGTGTGCCCCCTTCTATTTCTACTGTTCATTACGTCCACCACCAAAGGTGGATGGAGGTTATGTTTTTACCCCTGTCTATCTGTTCGTTTGTCTGTCTGTCTTTCTGTCCGTTTGTGAACAAAATACCTCAAAAAGTTGTAGACGGATTCGGACGAAACTTGGCAGATATGTAGCGGATGTGACACCGACGAAATGATTAGATTTTGGTGAAGATCCGGATTCGGCTCGTATAATTTTTTAAGTGATTCTTCACTATTGGGAGATCGGACCAAAAACGAGGGGTAGATCAGGGTATGAAAAACTTGACCTTTGGTGATTCCTGTGATTGATTTTGATTAAATGTGATTCTGTATTGTGATTTTCTGGTCTACTCTGAGAGACAAAACGTAAACTGTTCACCAGGCGGAGGTATGATCTCTACTGAGTGCTGTTCTAGTTTGTTTTGTGGCACTGGAAGCAAACCAAAAATATACTTATAAAAGCACTCACAGCCCACACAATTCCGGTTCCCACCCCACACCCCCCCCCCCTCACCCCTCCTCCCAAACATGATTAATAGTAATTTTAGTAATTATTGTTATCCTAAACTTATCCTATCGTTATCTTATCTGCAATATAAGAGAGATGTTGGTCTGTCTGTCTGTCGCCATTTTTCTCAGAGATGGTTGAACGGATCTTCGTCAAACTTTCAGAGGCTCATCAGTGAGTGCCTGGGAGTGTTTCAGGTCAAAAAAAAAATTAGGAAAAATAAAAGATCGGTTTTTTGGAGTAAAAAAAGAAAAAAGAAGAAAAAGAAAATCGCTCGATAGTGCCTGAGCCTTTTAAAATTAATGAGTTATATACAGGTACACATTCGCATAAGTAAATAAAAAGCAATCACCAGACATTTGAATACAAATAAATCAAACAATTCTGGAAGTGTATGAAGTTGTTAGTAAGGCTTCTTCTTCTTCCTAAACGTCATCATACTTAACTCAGAAACGTGATGAACGACACATTCACCAGAATATATTCAACAAGAAGGTAAAATGATGATTTGACATTTGTGATGGATTCTGATTTGGATGTAATTGCTTTTCCATTATATTTGCCCTCATTTCAAATATGTTAATGTTTCTTTTTCGCTTGAGCAACGCCGGGTACTCCAGCTATAAACACTTATATACTTTACTCGGGGTACAAATACAAATACAACTTTGGCTAGGGGGTAACATAGGCTATGTGGCCACGGCCTCATGCGGAGGTGTGGGGGACCGGGAGAAGAGCGTAAATTCTCCATGTAAATGTGTATCGTGTAGCGCCACCTGGTGATAGTGGCAGAGGGTATTACAATTTCCTTTTTTACCTGGGCAACACTGAGGTTAAAGCTCTCTTTGCACGGGTAAATTTTTTCTCTTTCTCATCCACCCTCCCCCAAACGGAGGGGCCTGTCAAAGACACCCCCCGCCCCCCCAAATATGTATATGTAGTATATCTTTCCCCTCCCTCTCCCCTCACCTCTCGCATCCCTAAAACGTTATCCTAAACCCTGTGCATTGAAAAGCCCCAGATATGCCCTTCGTATCCTAAACCTAAACTTCGTAGCCCCAAATATCCTAAAACCTGTTCTTGGGAACGTCCGTCCGTCGACGAACCTTTGACCTTTCACAGGCCGACATAGTCGATAGTTTTTGCAGTACAGACTATAAGATATCAACTCTTTTGGACGAGTTGATCAGGAAATTCTCCAAATCTTTCGTTGTGCAAAGGCACACCCCTTTCTCTCAGGTACGTTTAAGTATTTTCGGCTTCTTCAAAAGTCTTTTGAGTCATATCATGCTATACATGAATTCCATCGTGACGGAATCACCATGTGCACTCTAATTTTGAACATATAAGGTAATTATTATCTTGAATGCTAAGAAGAGCAGAGAGAATTCAATTATATGTATTGAACCAGAACTGTCACATGGCTACAGACGAGTACGACTCTCAGTGAGGCTTACCCCGGTTAACAAAATTTGTTACCCAGAATAGTCTTGTGACGGAATCACACTATGTGGACATGGTAAACAGACTAATGAGATTTGATATAAAAACTCTGCTCTGTTAGTGAACACAAGGTCTAGGAAAAAAAAATTCGGACGTCAACAATAGTACTGCTTTCTTATCGCAGTCTTATTGGTAATGCAATGCAGAAACTGCAAACTATAGGTGGCAGACCAGGTAATGTGACGGAAGCACACGTAATGTGACGGAATCACAAGTGCGCTTGTGACATGTTAACACAGCTGAAATGACAAAGTATCCAAAATAGGATTGGAACATCTTAGTAGAGAAAGTTGTGGATATACAGAACTCGGATGGAGGAACAAATAATAAGCAATTAAACAAATTAACAAATTTATTTTAATTTCATCATTGAACATGTAACGGTTATTAATAAGCGACTCTGACCGCTAGGCCTAGTTATCTCCTTGATACACAACAACACACAGCATGCATTTTAAAGGCCATTTTCCCTACTAGTGGGGGTTAGCCAAATTAAATAGCCAAATATCCAAAAGCGGGGGTTAGCCAAGCCAAATATCCTTGATACAAAACGAAATTAAAAGTTAGCGTTTCTTTTTGTTTATAACCAAAACCTACGAGATATATGGCACAATAAAATCAGCACAAGGAGTATAAATTAATGGATTTAATTTTTTACACGTGGGTGACCATTTTCATGGAATTCATGTATACATGGTTTTATGAGGCATATATACTCAATCAGCACAAAACTAAAACGCCAAATGTTGCTCACGGAATGTGAGCTCCTTCAAGACAAAGTGAGTGTGCACATGGCCTGTGTTGGGGAGACCACCATTTGTGAGTGTTGCTTCCAACAGCTCGATTACAACAACAGCCCCTGCACCCCAAACCACCTCACCCATACATTCCGGTCCTGGTGCCCAATGACTATGATTTGTTTCGACATTTGAAGTCCCAACTGCGAGGACACAGAATCTCCGATGACAAGGAATTCACTGAAGCAACCGAGACGTGGCTTAAGGAGAAATCTGAAAACCATTTCATGGCACAGACATTTTGTATGAAAAATGGAGCAAGTGCATTGAAATAAATGGACACAAAATTGAAAATTAAAAAGGTCAAATGTTTTGGGCTACTGGAAGAACCTCATTCCTTGAACTTTTGAATGCCCTTCGTCTTGCGTGTCTTGTATTATCCTTCCATCATCACACAACACAATCAACACAAGCGAGAAGTGGTGCCTCTTTTTGAGTCACCTGACAGCATATAAACCCGAAGGAATCACACATGAAGACAGGATGATCCCATTGTCTGGCACAGATCTATTTTGTCCCACTCATCTTATACAACTTTGCCAGTGCAATCACCCGATCTCAAGCACATCAAGCCACTTTAAACCTTTGAGTGGGATCTCTGAAATTAGTTTCTTCAACGTTTTGCTCACACTTTATCACATCCATGATTGTGCACAGTTAACCCAGCTGACCTTCCCCTGTCCCCCTCATTTTGCATCCAGCCCAACCATCTGTAAAATCTTAATCTTACTTGTGATAACATGTACATTGTGATTCTTTAACCTGTGTTAAAAAGTGTTTCAAAGAAGAGTGAATTGTCTTGTGTATCCTAAAGACAATATTCCATGAGAAAGTATAACAATGACTCGGTGGTGTAGGGGTTAGATCACCGCTCTGAGTGTGTTTGGTCAGAATGCAAGCACAATCCACAGGATATATATATATACGAGTATATATATATATATATATATATATATATATATATATATATATTCGGACCCTGCTATTCGCGGGGGATACACTCCTGGAAAATACCACAAATTACGAAACCGCGAATAGCGAGGCATTGTTACCCTCGCCAGAGGATTGCATTTGAGTCCGTTTGTTTGTCCGCACAGAATAAATATGATTTTCTCTGCAACCGTTGGTCCGATTGACAGGAAATTTTCACCATAGGTGCAACTCCACATGTATAAATTTTTTATGATAATAATGACATCATAGATCACGTGGTTCGGCCGCAATCTTGGAAAAACCGAAAAGATTTGCACCTCTATATCTCCGATAGCGCAGAATAGAAAAAATTGAGACATGGCTTATTGTAAAGAACTCTCCATGCGGAATAAAATATTTTAATGATGATGTCATATGTGCCTCCATTATGACGTCATAATTCGACAAGTACAAAACTTCATCCTATCAAGATGAAATCACTTGAGCATAATCTAGGAATAAATAAGTTTAGAAAAAAAAAAATAATGATGTCATTGGTCACGTGGTTCGGCCGCCATATTTGGGAAATATGATGGTGGTACACATGTCTGTGTACATGTGCGGGGGAGGGAGGGGAGGAGGAGGGGGAGTACACATCCGTGGGTTTTGAATGGGGAGGGAGAGGAATAGGGCAAGAGTGAAGGTGTATCTGTGTGTGTGTATGTTTGTGTATGTGTGTGCGGTGTGTGTGCGTTCGCATGATAATGTAAAGCGCCATGAGGGTCGTTTACTCTGCTTGATGGGGCTATATAAGACTCCTTTATTATTATTATTATTATTATTTGTTTTAACACAAAAGCTTTAAAAACCACTGAAAATACATCTTGGCGAGGGTTTGCAATCTCGGATTGCTCTTTCTTGTTTCAATAGAAAAAGGGGGGGGGATCGGTTTCCGAGTCGCGAAAATGCGCGAATAGAGAGGACCAAACCGCTAATGGTGACGCAAATCCCGAGAATGTCGACGATAATCCGCGAAGGTCGATGAACGCCCGGAAATGGCGAGACAAAACCCACGAATGGCGACGATAATCCACGAATGAATGCGGTGCCATTGTTTCAATGTGGGAAAAGGGAGACAGGTAATTGCACTAATAGATACTGTGGAGTGTTTTCATTCTGTACAGTAACTCGCAGGGATGACGTGTTATGCAGCTGGTGGGATATCACACGAAACATTGTTTACCCGTGAACGGTGGAATATCATGTGAAGCTGTTCACCGTGTGAATGACGGGATATCCCGCAAAAGCCATGAAAACGCGAAACACAAGGCAGCAAACGCAGGAGCAGGTCATGCTCGCGGCTCATAGAAGAATTTTTTTTGCGAATGTCCAGCTGCTTTATGCATGGCTGGTGAAAGATGGGTTTTATAAATACAGTATGTCAAGCTAACGGGTCATGAAATTTTTTATTGCACCCCAGAAAAACTGCGAATTCACGGAACATGGCAGAAAATAGAGTAAAAAAACACTGTGAGTTCGTGGAACACAGCCGCGAATAGAAAAACTGTGAATTTGTGGGATACTTTTCCGCTAATATAGAAACAGCTCACATTTTAGCACCCGTGAATATGCGGAACCCGTGAATAGCGGGGTCTGGCTGTATATATATATATATATATATATGTTGGAACCCATCTGTGGATCGGTCCCATCGGCCGATGGGTCTGACCCATCTGTGGATGCACGAGAAATGACAATGCAGACCCATCGGCCGATGGGTCTGCGCCATCTGCGGATGTGTTGTTCACCTTGAAGGAATGTGTTGACAGAATGGTGCTCTTCAATCAGGTACACAGTCATTGGAATTACATGTGGTAGGAATTTAACAGAGATGATTTTTAAATGTTTTATTATCTATTTCTACCCATCTATTTATACATTTTGTCAATACATTTTGTAATTAACAGATACATGGCAGTTTTAGTAAAGCTTTACATAACATACTCAACATTCATACAAAACATTAGGTGTTCTTCTGATAATGGCGGAGGGGAATGGTGGCAGGGTAGAGAGTGGCAGGTGCTGATGAAGGTGATGGCGAGGGTCACGAGGTCACAAACCACATGTCACGGACTGCTTTATAAACATTTATGACATCAATTGCTTATTTTTAGGTTCAAATAAACATACTCATCCACCATTGATGCATACACATTCCTTCAAGGTGAACAACACATCCGCAGATGGTGCAGACCCATCGGCCGATGGGACCGATCCACAGATGGGTTCCAACATATATATATATATATATATATATATATATATATATATATATATATATATATATATATATATATATATATATATATATATATATTCACACATACACATATGTATTTAAACTAAAGGAGCGCACTGACTCATGACAGAGTGGTGACTGAATATAGTATGGAGAAAAACACACACTAGCATCACTTCTCCAGCCAATCGAAGCCAGAGACAGTGTCGACTGAGTCAATCAATGGGTGTTCAGATCACCAATTACGTCATGACTGATGAAACAATCAGTGTCATTCTTACGTAGACATGCTTATATATGCATGCTCTTTCACTTCCTTTTTTCTCTTGCTGTGATTTACATTGAGGAGTACAGCATGAAAATCTTCGGTTATTCTTATTATGTCGTTTGTTTTCTTGAATTTAAATTTCTGAAACCTCCTACCTACCTTACGACACCCGCTGGGACCCCAAAACGTTCCACAGAAGGTTATTATATTTCCTTTTCATAAAATATGCAACTGTGAAGGTTACTAAATGCTGTCCTACTGTCATGTGACCAGATCCTCAGCTCTGATTGGTGTACGTTTGTGGGGGACATAGGACAGACAAACGCAGTTCTAGACGGCATTGCCCTATGGGCCACACCGTAAAAAAAAAAATATATATAAATATATATATATATGTATATATATATATTTTTATATATATATATATATATATATATATATATATATATATATATATATATATATATATATATATATATATATATATATATATATATATATATATATATATATATAGATATATAGATATATATATATATATACATATATATATATATACACAAATACTCCTCCCATGCTCTTCTAGTCAAATAAAGCTACACAATGTAAACCCTTTGCTTTTTCAAACTCTACCCTAGTTATCCTCAGCTATGACGACATTTGCACATAGTACACACAAGAGAATCCCAAAGCAACTCACCCCCCTGAGCCGACGGACCAGTTTCATCACTGGTTGGCGAATCAGTGACTGTGCAGACAGAAACGCGCACCATCGAGGTTCCCAAGCATTTACCACGTGCAAACGTCCAAAAATAGTCGATTTATAAATAAACAAGACCAAAAGTCTAACAACGTTGTAGTCGGGCTTGTAAAATATTATAAACCACAAACACACATGATTAGCTTTTTAAACAGTCGCTAATGCTGTTTATAACATCAAAGAAATTTGGAGGAATCCCGACATCCATGAGGTAAGTTTTACTTACAGAACCGAGGGAAGATCTACTGTAATCTATATACCCCACAAGGGTTGGAGGTGTGCCCTTATACCAAGCAGCTAGCTAGCGCTTGCCAAGCCAGCCGTTCCTTAACGGTTTTGAATGGAGTGCTTGCTCGAATGCTTTAACGACTTGGCGATCTCTCCACAAGAAACTTGGTAAATGAACATACACCCAATGTTCTTGAGACCCGACCATAGAGAGACTGTAATCTATATACCCCAAAGAGGAATGACCTTTCCTGCCGCTCTCGAAGTGAGCGGGTGTTTATGCTGTAATGACATCATATACATAATGATGTAGCATGACGGCCGGACACAAAACTTCCGCTACTTTAATATATATATATATATATATATAAAAAACCACCTTTAGAGGCCATTTTTCCCCGCAAATCAGGGGTTGGCCTTTTTTGGGAACCATGGTTGTTGTTGTTTTTTGGTCCCCTTTTTGAAGCAATGTTTTACGGCCGGATGCCCTTCCTGACCCCAACCCTTTTTGACGCCTTTAACGACAAGCAGGGAATTACCAGTGAACTGGTACTCAATTAGCCGACCTCGGAAGGATGAGTAGGCTGAGTCAACCCCTCTGGCGTTAATTCAGTGATTGACCGGGATTCGAACCCAGGATCCTAGGATTTAATCCTAAGCTGGCACCCTAGCCGCTAGCTCCAACACCAGGGTCTTACTTTAATATATATAAGATATATATTTTACCTCCAGTAACGTTGCAATCACTACAAAGGGATTAGTGTTAAGATTAGATTTACTATAATAATAGCGTTACGTTATCATGACGAAAATTGTATTTTTTTTTTTAAACCGAGGTGAATTCCTTACTTCCGCGGTTACACCGCTTCAATCCATCAATTTTCCATTCACGACATTGTGATTAAAGTGTTATGGTTATATTTACTATAATATTATTATTATTATTATTACGAAAACGATTCTACTGAAACGATACCACTGTATTAAGAAACCTGGGTTTAATTTATCAGAAGCGGAAGGCGAGTCATAACGCCTAAGGCCTATACGTACCGTATTGTTGGAAGAGACGTCCAATGCTTTCGATATTTGATGGTCATTTTAACAATCGGTTTGTTTGTGTTTCACACTGAATGAAAAATATAAAGGTAGAGCATGGAGATTGTGATATATGACAGGTTCGACGATATGTTCGGCATAAACGGCATATAAATCAAAATGGCGGTGTGTGGAGAGTCAGCCGCTGTACCGCCGTAATGACATCAGACGTAATCACATCACCCTGTCATGTGACTAGATTCTCAGCTCTGATTGGTATAGGTTTGAGGGGACATACATACATATATACATACAGACGGACAAACACTGTTCTCGACGGCTCTGCCCGATGGGCGACGCCGTAAAAATTCCAATTACCACTGTTCAGAAAATGTGTGGAGAAAAATACACAGTCTGGTGGCATTACTTTTTATCTTAAGGCCTTCTTGTGGGGTTGGCAGGGAATGTTTTCGGCCCAATAAGTAAGAGAATTTTAAAATGCGTTTTGTTGATACTCAAGTCGACCTCGATATACTTTATTCTTTGTTTTGGATAAGTGTGAGTTTCTCATTCAAGAACATTTTGAACGCAACTAGTACATTCGCACAGGGAATGGGACGGCCCCTGATCTCAGCTTTATCTTGTATCTGTGATGATATTTATACCTCTAACGAAACTTAGCAGCTCAAATTTGAAGTCAAGGAGGCATGGATTGTAAGCAGCAAAAGGAATATCCATTGGGAGCAGATGGGTGTGAGCGTGAGCTTACTCCGACCATCGAATGCAATCAAACAGCCATGCATGCCAGACAAGATTTACATTTTCCTAATTTTATTAATCATGTTGGGTGCTGCTGTGTTTTCGTTTTGCTTCCAATTTTCCATCCTCGTTGCAAAGTGCTGTCGGTGCATTATTTTACATTTGTGCCAGGATGGATTGCGAAAGGGGTCCAGGGAAATGGAAATGCACAAATGCGACCCAGGTTCAACATGGCATCCTTTATTTCATCTCATATCACTCATTAAAATTAGCTCGTTGCACATCAACCTGAAAGCAGTTTTTATTTCTTACATCTCACTTAGAGTCTCTCCAAAGGGAGGCAATACACGTCGCAGGTCACATATGTGCCTGTCAATGTGGAGAGATAATGTTTGTACACCACAAAGGAAGTGATGGCCTCAACTGACAATCACACAAAAGGGTTAAATGACTCACTTTCCGTTTCAAAACTTTCAATCCAATTCCCTTACACATCCGTTTACTTCTTAGTAACTGCTAAGGATGATAAAATGTTTTTTCAAAATGCCTGGAGGAATGGACCGAGGGCAACGCGTGAAAGAAGCCCATTAGATGTTCAATGCAACCACCCAGATATATCGGCTATTGCTCGGCATGCTGGAATGGCTGGCCATGTACCTGAAGGGGATGAGGTCAAGGTTCTGGAGAAAAACCCAAAACTTACTCATACTCGTAAGAGTTTTGGAAGGCCAAAGAAACGGTGGCTTCACTCATGAGATTGTGAAACCCCCGAGGGCCTACGAACCAATGATCCACTGAAAGACCCAGGATGAAAGAATGAGTTTATTGCTGGAATATGAAATGTAAACCCTCGGGTTATGTCTGTATCTCTCTCTCTCTCTCTCTCTCTCTCTCTCTCTCTCTCACACACACACACACACACACACACACACACACACACACACACACACACACACACACACACACACACACACACACACACACACACACACACACACACACACACACACACACACACACACACACACACACACACACACACACACACACACACACACACACACACACACACACACACACTTCCTTCAGAAAGTATTCACACCCCTTGATGTTTTTCACATTTTGTTGTTAGAGCCTGAATTTTAAAAGGATTAAACTGAGATTTTTTGTCACTGATCTACACATAATACCCCATAAAGGAATTTTATTTTTAGAGGTGGTTTGCAAATTAATCAAAAATTAGAAGCTGAAATGTCGAGTCAATAATTATTGAACTCCCTTGCGTTGACATTCAAAATTGAGCTCAGGTGCATCCAATTTCCTTTTATCATCCTTGATATGTCTCGACAACTTGATTGACGTCTACCTGTGGGTAAATCAATTCATTGGACATGCTTTAGAAAGAAACACACCTTTCTATGTAAGGTCCCACAGTTGACTGTGCATGTCAGAGCAGAAACTCTACGATGAAGTCCAAGGAACTGTCCGTAGAACTCCAATATATAATTGTGAGGAGGCAAAGATATCGGGAAGGGTATAAAACAATTTCTCGAGTGCTGAAAGTTTCCACGAGCCCAGTGAGCTCTATCATTAGGAAATGGAAAGAATGTGGAACTACCCAGACTCTTCCTGGAGCTGGCTGTCCGACCAAACTGAGCAACCGGGAAAGAAGAACCTTGGCCAGGGAGGTGACAAAGAACCCAATGACCACTCTGACGGAACTACAGAATTCCATGGCTGAGATGGGAGAACCTGCCGGAAGGACAACAGTCTCAGCAGCACTTCAAAAATCTAGGCTTTATGGGAAAGTGGCCACATGTAGGCCACTCCTGAGAAAAGGCACATGACAGCACGACTGGAGTTTGCAAAAAGGCACGACAAAAACTCTGAGAGCTTGAGGCAAAATTGAAATCTGTGACCTGAATTCAAACCGAGCCCAGCTCATCACACATCTCACACCATCCCTACCGTGAAGCATGGTGGCAGCAGCATCATGCTATGAGGATGCTTTTCAGTGGCAGGGCCTGGGAGACTTGTAAGGATGAAGGGAACAATGAATGAAGCCAAATACAGTCAAATCCTTGAGGAGACCTTGCTTAAGAGCGCAAAAGACCTTAGACTGCGGCGAAGATTTACATTCCAACAGGACAATTACCCCAAGCATACAGCCAAACCAACACTGGAATGGCTTCAGAACAAGAACTTGAAAGTCTTTGAGTGGTCCAGCCAAAGCCCAGACTTGAATTCCATTGTGAATCTGTGGAAAAGACTTGAAGATTGCTGTTCACCAACGCTCTCCCATCCAACTTTACAGAGCTTGAGAAAATCTGCAAGGAAGAATGGGAGAAATTCCCCAAATCCAAATGTGCAAAGCTGATACAGACATAACCAAGAAGACTCAAAATTTTAATCACTGCCAAACATGCTTCGATGACGCATTGACTCAAGGGGTTGAATACTTATGTAAATTAGATACTTCTGCATTTCATTTTTAATTATTTTGTAAGAATTTCTAAAAATAATTTGCACTTTGTCGTTATGGGGTATTACGTGTAAATCAGTGACAAAAAAAAATCTCAATTTAATCCATTTTTAATTCAGGCTGTAACACAACAAAATGTGAAAGTCAAGGGGTGTGAATACTTTCTGAAGGCACTGTGCACACGCACGCACGCACACGCACGCACGCACACACACACACACACACACACACACACACACACACGAAACGGAGGTGGATACTTCAAGACCTGGAAGGACTCCTTTCCACCTTTTGAAACCCGCATATGAAGACACCAACCAACGACACACCCACACACACACAATACTCAAGGTCCCCCACCTATTGGGTGATACACATACACACACACCCTAATTGAGGCAGATACTTTGAGATCTGGTAGATCTCCATGCCATCTCCTGAAACCCAACCACTTGTGGAGATAGCAGTCAACAACAGCAACTTGCATGCACGCACATAGGAAGCTGAAATTTGGCGTGCCGACTAACATCAAAGCCAATACACCGGGAAAAAAAATCACAGAACCGTTGGAAAGTGTCCGTAAATGAAAATTTTCGTAAAAAACCTTGAATGAATGAATGAATGATCGTTTTAAGGCCATTTTCCCCGCTAGAGCAGGGGTTAGCCTTGCGGGCCCCATGACAATCATGGTTCCCTGTTTGAGGCAATGTTTTTATGGCCGGATGCCCTTCCTGACGCCAACCCTTAGTCACCTCTTATGATGCGCAGGGATACGGTGTACCTATTCTAAGCTGGGGTACACACCGTGATCATTCATCCCAGCAAGCTGGTACTCAATTTGCCGACCTCAGAAGGATGACAGGCTGAGTCAACCCCCTGGCGTTAATTCAGCGATCGACCGGGATTCGAACCGAGGATCCTAGGAATCCCAAGCCGGCACCCTAACCGCGAAGCCAACACCAGGTTAGTGAATGCATCATTAAAAATAAAAACCTTCAATCAATATCCAGCATTTGAAATTGGAATTTATATAACTGTAAACTGTGAAATAAACATGACAATAATGTCCGTAAATGAAATAAAAAGCATCCATAGATGAAAATTTCCGTCAAAAACCGTAAACGCGTCCGTAAAAAAACCGAAAACCTCAATCGATATCTAGCATTTGAAAATTGTAAATTCCTACACCTGCAAACTATGAAACAAAAATCTCAATGAAAATTTACGTAAAAACCGTAAACACGTCAGTAAAAAAACCCCCTAAAAAAACATAAATTTATATCTAACTTCAGGTCGGTGATGCTTGCCTGTAATCATAAAGCTTTTATTTATTATGTACCGATGTACGAAGTCATATATGTATATTGTATATATATATATTAAAGAACAGGATTATAAATAGTTAAATTGGTATATGTGGGATAATTACACGCCCACACCAGGAGATGAATCTGGGCGTGGGCGTGTAATTTTCCCACATATACCAATGTAAATATACAATATTATATGTATGTAAATATACAATATTATATGTATGTATATATATATATATATATCAACACTATGTTAGGGTGGTGGTGATATATCATTCAAAGATTGGAAAAACACAGCCAAGGTGACTTTCTCAGAGCTTAGTTTAAGCCTCTCTTGAGACAAAATCTGTTCTATGCTGTTTATTGCAAAATTGGAGTCGTACTCCACACTATTCTTGGTTGGCTTTTTCTTCTTCTTCTTGAAATAGCTTACATCAAAAGAAAGACAGCAAAATAAGTTGGTAGATGGCATAATGGTGAGAACGACCGATCTGAGTCTGTAGGTCAGCAGTTCGAATCTGAACCTGGCCGAGTAATACCAAGGACTTGTTTTTGTTTTTTGTTTTCTGATGCATTCTGCTACTTCCTTACTTGATGCTCATCACTTAAAGGATACATCATGGATAAACACCGTGGGTTAACATCCATGGAGGAGGATTAGATTCCTCCTTCATATCCCCACTGAGTGTCAAGAGAAAAGTGATGGCGTCGCAGGTAGCCAGAGTGTTCCGGCAGGTGATCTCACTTCCCCTCTTGTTCAGCGACTGCGTTCGCCTGGTCAACTCTAGTGTTTGTCTCATGTATTTGTTTGCATGTTTACACGATTTGTGTTGCAGCTTCTCCATGAGGCTTAGAACATTGTAGAAAAAAAAAATAATCTATTCCAGGTATTCTGTCTTTCCCATAACACTTGTCAAACCAGAAAAAGAAAATCTGTAACTGCACAAAAGAAGGCCAACTCCATGGGGTTCTCCATTTATAAATTGTCATTTATAGAAACTCACAGTGCTGTCACAACCAGTAGCAGATGAGAAAGAGTACCCTAATTAGGCAAGTGGGTCAGCTTTACTCTCACCCCATGCAAAACATTATAAATTTGGTTTTAAGGCCTAATATGGTACAATACAACATGCAATGTGTAATCCCCACGGCTTTCAGTCGGATAAACTGCAAACCAGAGCAAAAAGGTGACCAAGATGTACGCGGCATCCTTAGAAAAACAATCAAATAAACCTGAAGTTTTTCAAAAACAAACAGTACCCAATGTGTCAGCCCCTGCAGGTGCATCCAATCTGGTTCAGCAGGTAGCAACCTCTCATCCGTTCGAGAGAGAGGTAAGGCAGGCAGCCGAGGCAAATAGGTCATCGTGCATGAGTGTTCACCCACAGTATCCCGCAGCATTTTGGACTCCGTCATGGAATTTCACTGTGAATAACTTCACCTGATGCTGCCATTAACCAGCATGAGGTACGCTGCGTTGTCACCTTTTAGGATAAGAGGCAGGGACCGTGCATTGTAACGCGAGCGATGAAAAATAAAAAAAACTGAAGCACGGACAAGCACATGAGTTGACAGAGAAAAATGGAAGAGGAGTGATGAGGAAAAAGGATGAACAACCAATCAAGGAAAAGAACCATGCAATGAGCCAATTAGAGGGCAATGATCAAGAGTTTCACAGAGATTGAGGTGAAGGGAGGTACTGGGAAAAGATTAAAGAGAGTGAGATTGAGAGAAGATGTGGAAGGCAGAGGGGAATGGAGAAGTTGGACCCAAGGGGCAAACCCCACACTGTTGGGATTATGGTGAAGAGCAGAAGAAGCACGCCAGTCCTTTGGCAGACAGTGGTCTATCTTTGTACACAAAAACCGGAGCGGTTACCATAGTCCGAACAAGTTCTCTAAATTCTCACAAAACCCAGCGATGTGATCCAGGGAGAGACATTGAGATGCCATCAGCAAATCAAGAGCACGCTGAAGTGGATCCGCTCAGGTTATGAGGTCTTATCCCAAGCCACATTCCGCAGGCCTACTTGGGGACTAGAAATGACGTTTCGCATGGCTCCAACCAGTGGCACACTTTGACGCAACTTCTCTGTCGTTTGTTAGAACTTTTCCCCTTTCGGAATTCCTTCACGAGATCCTCAAGTTGATTATGAAGTCGATATGGATTAATGGCCTCCTCCGGTTTCTGGGATCCCACGTTCATCCTCGTCTGGGATTTAATATCTAGGACGAGTGACGACCGGGTTGTGTTATATACATGTTTTCTGCATTTTAATCACTTCGCTTCAGGTGAACATTATTGGAGATCGCTTCCAAACTCAGGGAGCAGTTGAAGCGCTCATTTATATACTGCTTAATTCATTCTCTCTTTTTCCTTCCTTACAGTGGCAGACATTCTTGATGCTGGATTGCATCCTGCGTGGAAAAATAACACCTTCAACACCAACTGGAGAAGCCATTTGCACCTGGTGACGTCCACTGTGTAGCATAAATGATATGTAATTACAGTCTAAGGTATAAATGCTGAACCTGTTTGGAACGACTGTCACACTTTGTGTTTTCAATCAAAACAAGTGGAGGTGTCATCCAGTTACCAAGCAGGTAGCTGGTGCTTGCCAAGCCAGCAATTCCTCAACAACAGTTGCAAATTGAGGGTTTACAGGAAATTTGGGAACTCAACACATCCCAGGTATAAATGCATTAGGTGAGAAATTAAAAGGTAAACCCTACCTGTCTATTCCAAGCTATTAAAGAAAGGACTTCATCAACAACTGGGGACAATAACTCAAACTAAGGATACTTATTTTCCAACAAATTGTTCACTTGGAAGAGCAGTATGTAATCAAGGCACAGCAAACTCTTCCAACCCTGCACACCCCACCACCTTACTCCCACCGTTCGCACACCAGGTAGTGGATAGCAGTGACAAGGCGCCTATCTATAGACACTGCCGTGTGAGTCCCAAACGCAGCAAGAGGTGAGGTTTTCTTTTTTACCTTTTTAATACAAGACGTTCGACATGGTGCTGTGCTGTAAATGAACAGACGCGGGGAGGACGAAGGAGGTGGAGGCTCAGGAAAAGCAACTTCTTCAAATCCAAGACCACATGTGTTACAGTACTGGATACCTGACAGGACAATTGTTCTAAGATTAGGAGACTGTCAGACAGCAAAGGTGCATAGGTATCAGACATTGTCCATTTTGGGTTTCTTTCCCGACGCAATTATAAACTGTCGGATGGCTGCTTCGCATGAAGGGAGTTGGATCACATAGTGTAACATCCCTCAGATACATATTTAACCAGGTGTCCCATCTGCTAAAATTATCAGGTGGATGTTTAAGACCCCACTGTATGTCAGGAAGAGTTATCACAAATCCCTGCGACATTCAGCTGAATGTCAGGTCTCACCAGCAGGCTTGTGAATGACTTGGGCAAAAATCTTACCCAGTCCATCCCACAAGAAGGTAGAATAATTAGGGTCTTTCAATAAGTAACCAAGGCCGTGAAAACTGAGGCCTTCAATATCATTGGAATCACCCTGCATGGTGACTCTGAGGTCAATTGGAATCTCGCTGGTGACTCTGAGGTCAAATGGAATCTCCCTGGTGACTCTGAGGTCAAATGGAATCTCCCTGGTGGCTCTGAGGTCAACTGGAATCTCCATGGTGACTCTTTTTTGTATACAAGATTGAGGCTTGTGTAAGATCTAAAATTGACTCTGAGGTAAATTGGAATCTCCATGGTGACTCTGAGGTCAATTGGAATCTCCATGGTGACTCTGAGGTCAATTGGAATCTCCATGGTGACTCTCAGGTCAATTGGAATCTCCATGGTGAATCGGAGGTCAATTGGAATCTCCATGGTGACTCTGAGATCAATTGGAATATCCATGGTGACTCTGAGGTCAATTGGAATCTCCATGGTGAATCGGAGGTCAATTGGAATCTCCATGGTGACTCTGAGATCAATTGGAATATCCATGGTGAATCTGAGGTCAATTGGAATCTCCATGGTGACTCTGAGGTCAATTGGAATCTCTCTAATGACTCTGAGGTCAATTGTAATCTCCCTGGTGACTCCGAGGTCAATTGTAATCTCCCTGGTGACTGAGGTCAATATCGATGAAGCTGAGTCGATGGGCCTATCTCTTTCGCATTGCAGACAGGTCAGCCATCTCTTTGGCTTCTACCACCTATTTTCTGGTTCTTGCCATATGCTGACCAACCTCCCCAACCCCCAAGTTTCTGTTGGGTGCACGCAATCCATCATTAATCAACATCTGGTGAACATTCCAAAATCCAGCTCACCTCCACTCATGTGTTCCTCCTTCTTTCCACCTGTGGAACAAATAGCCACATCCTCTACAATCTCATTCCTCACTCCAGATAGATCTTCAAGACAAATTGTTTGAGCCCCCCACCCCCTTAACCACCTCTCCACTGTATTGCTATGTTACGTCCTGATCCAGTCTATGTTCTAGCTCCTCCACGAACCTCGACTTTGTATAAAAAATAAGTAATGTTTGACAATTATGCCATGGAGATAGTGGGGAGTGGGGGGGGGGGGGGGGTCAACGGAGACAAGAAATATGACCTCTCTTCCAACTACATCAATAAACGTACCCATTGGTGGGAAGAATCTGTGATGTCAGAATCCTCTACCAACTCAACCTCTTACTCTTCAGCAGAAATGACAAACAATTTCCCCAAATACAGCAGAGGTGGCCCTGTGCTGTATTTGGTAACTGTTGTTGTTGTTATTAGTATCAATACTTAAGGTAACACTTTACTCAAGGTGAGGACGGTCGAGAAGCGAGAGAGAAATTAATGTCATTTGTCATTGTGAGCGGAGCTGCGTTTGTCACAAACGAAGTCATTATAGAGCAAGGAAGGACGAGTTGAAAAATAGAATTTAACCTTCCTCGAGGTGATTACCATTCCACCTGTTAACCAAATCCAAAGCAGGTGTTTCAGCCTGAAACGCGAAACTACGTCAAGTTTAATACAGAAGACTTTAAGACACGAATGACATCAACAAGGTTATAACTTGGCGATTTTACGTATTAAATATGTGACGTCATCACCACAAATGGTCCTTTGTTAGTCTGCATATAGCGCGTGATGACGTCATATTAGAGCCGTTGTGCATTGTTACGGAGTCATTGTCACAGACCGGTTCCTGCAGAGAAAAATTCAGCAAAGTCAAGAGTAGTGACACGAGTCTTGCCCCCATAGTCCTGCCCCAAGCCACCCCTTCATCCCCCCCCCCCCCCAACCTCCCTAAAAAAGACAAACAGCCAACTATTGTCATTCCACTTAAAAAGTAATGCATCTTTAATATTAATGGCCAAAGTTTGTGAACGGGTGGAGAAACAAATGATTAGTTGAACCTGAATAGTTCAGAACTCAAGGACCGAAGGTACAACGAGTCTGCTGTTCGAGGAAGCCGAACCGTCCAAACAACCAAAATGGATGATCGATGGAAATCGGGGAGGATGGATTCGTCCCCCAGCTTATGCAAAAGGCCTTTAAAGATCTCCACAGTCAGGGTCTCCCTCTCAAATGGATCGCCGGAGAGTTGGCGTAATCACAGACACATCGAAGCGTTACAAATGGCTCTGTAAGGTGTGAACGGGTCACCGAGCAAAGGCGGCCATTTCCCCTGGGAGGACACAGTGAGGTCCACTCGCTCCTGCCCTGGGCACTCATCCGAGCTTCGCAACTCTGCCCTTGGCGTCTCCCTCAACCACCACCAGTGGATCCTTCACTCCATTCCCTCATGGTGGCTCATCAACAGCTCGGACACAAATCCCATCCAAAGAGTTGGCACATCTCTCATGCCATGACTCATTACCTAAGCACCGCCTCTTCTCCCACCTTACCCTCCTCCCTATACGGGTCACTCTGCCAGTGCAATTGCCCTGTACAATAAATATACCTTCTCCACGGGCCAGACTATTCCGCCTCTAGGGCACGCCGGGGATTTGACCCCGTGCATCTTTAGCAATCCGCACATTTAGCAGCATCACTTCATCCCCTCCACGCACACCCTCCATCCCCATGCCCCCAGGGCCACAAACAATCCCCACATTTAGCAGCATCACTTCATCCCCTCCACGCACGCCCTCCACCCCCATGCCCCCAGGGCCACAAACAATCCGCACATTTAGCAGCATCACTTCATCCCCTCCACGCACACCCTCCATCCCCATGCCCCCAGGGCCACAAACAATCCCCACATTTAGCAGCATCACTTCATCCCCTCCACGCACACCCTCCATCCCCATGCCCCCAGGGCCACAAACAATCCCCACATTTAGCAGCATCACTTCATCCCCTCCACGCACACCTTCCATCCACATGCACCCAGGGCCACAAACAATCCGCACATTTAGCAGCATCACTTCATCCCCTCCACGCACACCCTCCATCCCCATTCCCCCAGGGCCACAAACAATCCCCACATTTAGCAGCATCACTTCATCCCCTCCACGCACATCCTCCATCCCCATGGCCCCAGGGCCACAAACAATCCACACATTTAGCAGCATCACTTCATCCCCTCCACGCAAACCCTCCATCCCCATGCCCTCAGGGCCACAAACAATCCGCACATTTAGCAGCATCACTTCATCCCCTCCGCGCACACCCTCTATCCGCATGCCCCCAGGGCCACAAACAATCCGCACATTTAGCAGCATCACTTCATCCCCTCCAAGCACACCCTCCATCCCCATGCCCCCAGGGCCACAAACAATCAGCACATTTAGCAGCATCACTTCATCCCCTCCACGCAAACCCCTATCCCCATGCCCCCAAGGCCACAAACAATCCGCACATTTAGCAGCATCACTTCATCCCCTCCAAGCACACCCTCCATCCCCATGCCCCCAGGGCCACAAACAATCAGCACATCAGCATCATTTCATCCCCTCCATGCAAACCCGCATCCCCATGCCCCCATACAATCCGCACCTTTAGCAGTATCACTTCATCCCCTCCAAGCTCACCCGCCATCCCCATGCCCTCAGGGCCACAAACAATCCGCACATTTATCAGCATCACTTCATCCCCTCCATGCAAACCCCCCATCCCCATGCCCTCAGGGCCACAAACAATCCGCACATTTGGCAGCATCACTTCATCCCTTCCATGCAACCCCCCCATCCCCATGCCCTCAGGGCCGCAAACAATCCGCACATTTCGCAGCATCACTTCATCCCCTCCATGCAAACCCCCCATCCCCATGCCCTCAGGGCAACAAACCTTCCAAACATTTAGTAGCATCACTTCATCCCCTCCAAGCACACCCTCCATCCCCATGCCCCCAGGGCCACAAACAATCCGCACATTTAGCAGCATCACTTCATCCCCTCCAAGCACACCCTCCATCCCCATGCCCTCAGGGCCACAAACAATCAGCACATTTAGCAGCATCACTTCATCCCCTCCAAGCACACCTTCCATCCCCATACCCACAGTGCCATCAGCGATCCCCACATTTACTCATTTACATTTACCTCGATTGCTCTCACCTCTGAAGATGCGGGCAAAGCGCAGGTATATCCACCGCCACCAACAAGCACCTCACCTGGACTCCCAATTACCTACTTCTCCTCGCCGGCTGTAATTTACACCCGGGGTGAGAGAGCTCGTATTAGCCATGACCAAACGGCCCTAATGCCTGTCCACCTTATAAGCAGGCTGTCCTGTGTGAACGCAAGCACCTGTCTTCCACAGGTGCAATGTGAGCAATGCAACCTCACTCTGAGCGACACGGAGCCGAGATTGTCAGACACGCTGATAGACACAAGTACAGAAGCTCAAACGTGTACAACTATTCACAAGTACACACACTCAAACATGTACACCTATTCACAAGTACACACACTCAAACATGTACTGTACACCTATTCACAAGCACACACACTCAAACAAGTACACCTATTCACAAGTACACATGCACAAACGTGTACACCTATTTACAAGTATACACGCTCATACATGTACACCTATTCACAAGTACACATGCTCAAATATGTACACCCGCTCAAACATGTATACCTATTCACAAGTACACACACTCAAACATGTACACCTATTCACAAGTACACACACTCAAGCATGTACAACT